>NW_020664585.1:14171970-14176553 GCF_002925995.2 Terrapene triunguis
ACACACACACACACACACACACACACACACACACACACACACACACACCACTACTGATTAAATAATCCAGAATCCCAATCCAAAGCATAAGTGAAACAACTCACATGCTTGAATGTAGAGTTGTGCTTAAATACCTTGCTGAATGGAGTCTCCAAGTTAAAATGGAGTAAGGTCCTTAGAATCTGTCCCGTTATTACTGTATATAGAACACCTACTACTTATCCTAGCCACTCTGGGTAAAATGGTTATTCTGTTTAAATACAAAGCAGACTTTTTTTTTTTGGCTCTTTTTAAAAAAGTTGACCTTCATTGGGGTAGGAGAAAAAAAAAAGTAAGTTTAAATTACAGAAGGAAAGATTCCTCGAGTCTGGCTTTGTAAACCCTGCCAAACTAGCCAGATACATCCTGGAGTTCTCATACATGCCAAATGATCCCACCTTCAAATTGTGTTTCTCATGATGCCTATGTAAAAAACAAACAACAAAACTTGATAACATTGAGGCTGCTGGTGTGGTGACCAATATTGTCTCATTGGTTACTTGTACCGTCTGTCATATCCATCTGCTGTCTCTTATCTTATACTTAGCCCTGGACTACACTGCGGGGTTGATCTAAGTTACACAACTTCAGCTACGTGAATAACGTAGCTGAAGTCGACGTACTTAGATCAACTTACCACGGTGAGTCGACTGCTGCTACTCCCCCATCGACTCTTCTTGCGCCTCTCGCAGTGCTGGAGTACAGGAGTCGACGGGAGAGCGCTCGGGGGTTGATTTATCGCATCTAGACTAGACGCGATAAATCAATCCCTGCTGGATCGATCGCTACCCGCCGATAGTGAAGACATACCCTTAGATTGTAAGCCCACTGAGGCAAGGACTGTCTTTTGGTTCAGTGTTTGTACAGCACCTCGCACAATAGAGTCTTCCTCCATAACCATGGCTCCTAGCTGCTGCAGTAATACAAATACATAATAGTACAATTTGCCCATTCCTTTTGGAAATGTTGGGCCAGATCCTCAGCTGGCATAAAAGTCAGTCCGTTAGTGGAGCTACACCAGTTTATAGCAGGCGAGGATCTGGACTACTGAAATATGCTACTAACCTAACAGTAATGTCAGGATCATATTCTATTTTCCATGCCTATAGAAGGTTCCTTTCTAGAATCAGGAACCTGGTCTACTGTCTACACAGCCACTCAGTTCCATCCGAAATGAAAATATTCCAGAAAATGGAGAGACAGTAACTAGCACAGTAACTCACGCTGGCTTCCACACAAGACACCACAGTAACTGATGCTCCTGTTCACACACAATTACTGAAGCACTTGCTGTACGCGACAGCTGATCAAAACAGCTTTGGAGCTACTGCTGAGCAGCAGTCACACAATGCCCTCATACGTCTCATTACTCATTTCAAGAAACACGTCCAGGCTTGGGTTTAAAAAACACATTTTATTGATTTTGTTTCTCAGAATACTCAGAATGTGAAAAACAAAACCAGATAAAAATAAACACGCAGACCTGTTTTGCTCAACAGTACAGTATGCAGGCACATGGCCCTTATTGCAGTGGATAGAGCCACTGAGCATGGAAACTGGGTGCTCACCCGATAGCTATCCCTAAGGGGGCTGGAGGAGGCAGTGCCAATCAGCTTTAAGGGATGTAGCAGCAGCCACGCTTCCCAGAACTCGCTGGCATCCAGGGGAGCTTCCTCCAGCTCTTGCTGGGTTGTATGGGTCCACACCTTTCTCCTTGCAATACAAACTTGGGCCTATAAAGGCATAATAGAGCCCTACATCTTTTTTTTTTTATTACAGTGGTGCCCGACTGATATTGGAGGCCAACTATGTTAAGTTCCGAACATACACACAATACGGAACAGTCCTGCCCCAAAGAGCTTACAATCAAAGTAGACAAGACAAAGAGCAGAAGAATGGAAGTCTTACTTTTTGCCACGTTACATATAGAGAAATAGAGGCCCAGAGGAGATTCATGGACTTGCCTGAGGCTACACAAGAACTCTGTGCCAGGAAGAGAACCTAGATTTTCCTCAACTCTCAGTCCAGGACCTTCATCACAAATCCATCCTTCTCTTCAGTGTCAGATGGAAGAGAGATACGTTAATTCTGCAAACTGTACGCTATCTTCAAGACAACAGGCAAGTCCAAATCAGGAGAAGATAGTCACACACGTTTTTGGCAATGTTCATTCAATTTCAGGGCTCTCTGAGGTCCTTGTTAGAGCTCGTTCATGGTACGGACCAAGAACTCTAAACTAATCCCTAATTTCTTAAGTCACTGAACTGCCATTAGATGGTAACAATCCTGGCTATTTCTGAACTGGTCCATATTTAAAATTAGTGACCTATGGGGGACAGTATATCAATATTGGAGTTGACAGAGTTTTTTGTTCCAAGTTGTTTGGGGCAACTTACCAATATCCCAGGCACTCGTAATGTGTTCTATTTTAAAGTGTCTAGAACATACAATTCTTCCTGCCCAGTCAGACACAAAGATTGACAAACATACAAAGATGTAAATCACCCCACATCACTCTTCCAAGTAATCCCCCATCTTGTCTCAAGTTCTAATACTTACTGTGTGCATTCAAACGTGAGCAATGCTCTACAAGTCCAAACGATCTACATAAGAGATTGGTTGCATTGACAGCCTTCAAAGCTTCTTGCTCAGTGGTGGGCAAAGTGATCCCGCGGTCTTCCCCAAAGAAGGGCCTGCCTTCCCTCCACGTTACTTTTCTCATCTCATTTACCATTTCACACTCATTAAACCAAGGAATTAGTGCCTGATCCAAAGGTCATTAAAGTCAACGGGAATCTTCCCAATGATTTTCGTGGACTTTGGATCGGGCTATTGAACAGCACAAGTTTGAGCCAGGCATTGTTCAGGATTTCTCCGTCACCATTCCAACGTATCTGTACAAATGCACGTCAGTTATAACCTGAGCCGCCCACTGCTATCTCAGATGTCCTAGGACTTTCATGAGTAGGGGATATTTTGGTTCAAAATGGATATTAGGATCCAGCACCCCATATTAATTATGGCAGGATATGTTCAGACAAATCAATGGAGTAGGGATGGGGAGGGAGTGTCAGGGAAGTTCAGATGTTACTAATAATGTGGAGGAACTTGCATATAAGAATGCTGTTCCCATCCTCTGCTATTAGAAACCAAGTTTGCCCTTGTGATGCATTCTGGGGTGCCCAGAACTGAGCCACCTTGTTACCTCCCTGCCTCCAGCAAAAGGAAGAATTGCTTGCTAACACAACTGGCCTGTCAGCCAACCAACCACTCTCCTCAGGGCTGTGCAAGCCTTTACTTTGCTTTGCAGGTTAACAATAGGTGTACCCCAGTCCCCAAGCCTCCTTGAAGCACTGCCCTGCAGTGTCCAGCCCTTAGCTACTGGACACTTTCAGAAATGACCAGGCAAGCTGCCGCAAAGGACCAGAGCACACACCTGCTTGTTCGATTCAACTGAAGATCGGCTCCAATAGAACATCACAAGCCGGAAAGATATTTATAGTGAAAACAATCAGCAGTTTATTATTACAGACTAAGATTTGAGAGCTAATGCATAGGTATGTCAAATGGAAACAGAACGGGTTACACAGAAAATGAAAAGCAGAACATGCTTCCTAGAGCCAAAACTTAACTTTACAGGCTAAGTCCTTATGTAAAGTAGTTCCTTTCACCTAACGCAATCTCCCTGTGTCTCCAACCAACATGGCTAGGGCCCCTCTTTCACAAATGCAAAACATGCTGTCCCTTTGGTTTCCTCAAGGAAGGACTAAGAAGTGTCCTTTTACCTTCTCGTATCCTCCAAGTTCCCAGACTCAAGATAACCCCCAGGGTGTGCTGGCTCCAAATTGCCTTCACCTCCTCATGTTGACATTGTACACAGACGGGCTGCCATGGTGTTGGCTTCCAATGCCCATGTTATATGTGAGCCAAGGCAGAGAGGTGAAGATACATCTTTTGTCTGGTCAAAGCCTGCTTGACAACCCTGCTTTGATTCAGACTTTTATACGCAACTCCTTAAATATCATATGTACATACGTCCAGCTAGAAATGTTTATGAGTATCAGTATGATATCAGCTTTTATTAAAGACCTCACTTGACCCTCTTCGGATAAATATTATGAAAGCAATGTGTTGGGTATAGTGAGTTTGTCAGGCCTGTCAGGAATTACTGTTACCCAACAGTGAACCCTTTGCCGATTGGCATTGAGGAGTTCTCTAGGGTCACAGGCATATTCCATATGGTTCAGAATAGGGAGAGAGACACATTCCTGTTTCCCCTTCTAACTTGACCAGGGAATTACCAAAAAAAAAAAAAAAAACCCAAGAGAGACTGTCACATTTTCCGGCTCATGACTCTCCTTACGGATTCCACACCCGCCAACCTGAGGTACATCAGGATTTCTTTAAAAGCTAATGTGATCATTACAAGGAAAAAGAAATAAACCCCAAACAATCTGGCTACATGCCGTCCTTTGGAAAGAATGAATTAAGTTGCTGTGTTCTAAATTGGTCAGCTTTTAAAGCCAAACACTTTTCTTTTTTAG
>NW_020664585.1:14176653-14178470 GCF_002925995.2 Terrapene triunguis
TTCCAAGTGGTTTGTGTCCCTAACGTCTGTTCCATTCAAAAGATTCACAGCACAGTCACGGTGCCTAGGACTTCATGAATATATGACCACGAACCTATTAAATCTTATGACTAAATGCTGTTTTAAAAGTCCCTTATTTCAGCTATGAAAATAGAACGCGAGTGAACAGTTGGCTAAAGATAGATGTCAGAGATCCAGCTAGTGTGCAGCAAGGACTTCATCTTAAAAACTACAAAGGTCTCACTATCAAAGTCTAAGTGGGATTTTGAAAGGCACTTCGAGTTTACCTAGCTTTTTCTCCCAACAAAATGAATGGGAGTTTTTGCAATTCTTTAAAACGCACAAACACTCCAACAGAAGTGCCTATCCAATGCTCTGCGTGACCTTGACAGTCTTTTAAAAATGCACTAACAAACCCAGCAATTGCCTCTGATCGAATTAAAAAAACAGCAACACGAACACGACAACAAGAATTCCCGACACAGCACCTCTGTCTTGGACAAGGGAGGACAGGGTAGACCTCACATTAGACCCTGAAAGTGCAGCAATTCAGGCGGCAGAGGAAGAGAGAGTTCCAAGATATTTTTCCTTAAAATATAGGACCAGTTTATTTGGCTGAGAATTTGTTTCTCTACCTTCCTTTTTGGCAAACATGAATGTCAGGGCTGGAGATGCCAACCACCCCCTGAAAAGTTAGAGCACAAAAGCCAGGACTTTCAATTGTTCTCCCCATGCATAGCATTCTCCAAAGGAATATTTATTTTCTTTCTAGATGATGCATTTTGTCAGTGGTTGTTTTATTTGCTGTATGTTGGGGGTGGGGAGGGATTAGAGATTCCTTTCCCTTGTTCTGTTTCTTTGCTGTCCCAAATTATTGGAATGCCAGAGCAAAGTCACATGGACTGAAAAAGCTCCAATGTGGACAAAAAGACCAGCCCATCTGCTTAGCAAAATAGGTTGCATGACACCAGCAGAAGTGGTTTAATATGCCTTGGGCCAAGGTTTGCAGACCTAGTTTCTTAAAGTTCAGCTCCTAAACCCAACTTTAGGTACCTGAACAGAGGTGGCTTGGTTTGCGGAGGTGCTGAGTCTTGGAGATGCTATTCCTATATAGGTTCCTATACTGCGTTCATTGTCATAATATCTGAACACCTTCCAGTTGCTCAATAAGCAGTGTGACTAACATCTGTCATGTTCTCTCATCTTCTCCCCAGGGGGAGAAAGGTGGGCGGGAGAGTGTTTTGTTTTGGATTTTTTAATACTCTCACCTCTTTAGACTCCAGCAGTTTACCTATATTGGGGGTCTTGCAGATTATTTCCGCTAGGGGGAGAAAGTGATGGAGGCAAGTATTTCTTTGATGCAATCCTGTTTATTTACATAGAATAATGTGCATAAAGTCCTGTTTCTCTGAACACAGTAGGAGACAGTTTATTAGGTCACATTTCTCCACCCAAAAGCTCTTAGCTGGAGAAGCACTTGTAATATGACCATGAGAATAAGCTGTTTATCCAGCTTCCTTCTCTGTGTGATTTGTGGTGTTTCTGCTACTTCTCACATATACAGCTGCAATCTAATTAATCCCCTGCATATTATCAGACACCCCAAGAAACCCCTTGGACTAGGTGGTCCAGTCATTCCTTGGGCTTGAAGGTCATCTAGTCCGTGGGTGGTGATTTTCCATTGTTACAGCTATCACTAAAGAAAAGAGCATTTATTTGTTCCTGCATTTAGCCTCAATGAACTATATATATATATATATACACACACATACACACACACACACACACACACACACACACACACACACACACACACA
>NW_020664585.1:14178480-14396152 GCF_002925995.2 Terrapene triunguis
ACACACACACACACACACACACACACACACACACACACACACACACAGCTATCTTTATGTTAAAGAAGGTGAGAACAAAGAAATGCACCTTGCACTGACAGTGTAAGATGGGGAGATTTGTGATGATCCTTAGTCACTGGGAAAGTTCATTGCACAGTTTTGGGATGGCTCCGGGAAAGCCATCTCCTGCACAGTGGGATTTCAGAAGCAGGAAGCACCCAGCAAAATCAGGCCACGTAGATATAAGAGCCCAGCTTAGGCTCTCTGGTTTGAAAATTTTGCTCTACTTTTTCTCAGTAAGAATCATTTTCTAAAGCGTAGCTGAGCCTACAGTTTACCCACAAACAGGGACCTTTGACTGCTGACATGTAAAACAATGGGTAAAGTGTGCTGACCAAAAAAGGTTCTGCTCCAGACAGCTTGTCAGCCAAGGAAGCACAATAAAGTGCTACAATGCACAGGAGACACACAGGGCCAGATCCAAAACTGGTGTAAGGAGAAGCAACTGGAATCAGTGGAGTTAAAGCCAGTTTATGCCACTCCTAATCTGGCTGAGGCTACGGCAGAGTCTTTACGCTTGGAATGCTTCACAGGTCAGATGGAGCTTGGGAAAGGTTTCTGAAAGAAGAGAGTGAGCAGGTTAGTGGATAATTAATTGCGAGCCTGTTCTAAAACATCAGAAGTTGGCATGAAAGAAGACAGAGTCAGGAATGAGCAGTAGAGACAACAGCAACAGCTAGGAGAGATGCTTGGGTGGATCATAGGGAAGTGATGTTTTGTTAAGTGATCCGAGACCCTCTGGCATGGGTGCCATATAAATAATTATGTCGATCTGCACGAGCAGGCTCCAACAGAAGATTTTGCAAGTTTTGAAGAGCTGGGTAGTCATTCTGCCAAAAGCAACTCATTATCAGCTTTTCTCCTGTGCTAAAAAATAGTTTGCAGCGTGGGTGGGGTTTTTTTTCCCACCCGAGCATAATTAATATGCATTGTAGATATTTCTATTTTTAAAAAACCCTCTGTTTGCAGTCCCACAATGTGTTGAATTTCCCCTAATGACTATGCCCAATTAGTTGGAATCTAGAGCTCAACTTTGTAAGCAGCAGGGTTCCTCTTCAGAGGACTGGCCCCTGTGGGAAGGAGAAATCTAAAGGCTGAGCATTAAAGCAGCTTTGTTTCATTGAGCATGTTCATCATATTGCAGGGTGGTTGGCATAGGAACCTTCCTATGGAGACACCTGTGTAGTGCACAATAAGCAACCTCCATAAGAATGGAGAATAACGGGAGGATAGAAGCTATACCCTTCACCTCTCAATTGAGAAAGTGCCTGGCAGATGGAGGTGGAGCAAGTGCACTTCAGAATCAGTTCACCATCTCCCCATTCTGACAGATTCTCCAGCTCCTTCCAGAATGTGTTATTTCTTCCTATATCTGAACGGGATGATCACAGCCTGCTGAGACTCTTTTGCCTTCAGGCGTGGCTGTCTTGATTCAAGTTCCACTTTGTCCACTGTCATTATTTACTGTATCGAACGGCATTGTCCTTCAGCTGTTGGTAATCCCAGTGAAAGATTTGCAGGGAAGAGAGAAGAGCTGGGCTGAAGGGACAGGAGTAAAGAAACACCATTACACGGATTTCTTGGAGATGCCAGTCAGCAAACCCATAAAGTGACTTGCTGGGAGCATTTAGGGTCTAAAGCAGTGAAGCTCTGAACCATGTGAGTAGTTCTATTGATTTCAGTGGGACTACTCGTGCGTTTAAGGCCTCAATCCAGCAAAGCATTTATAAACATGCATAATGTGCTGACAAAAATGCATCACTAAGGAAACATTTGAGATCCACTCTGGAAACCGGCCTCCTCTCTGTGATTCAGCCCTCCCATGCAGCAGAGCTTTCTGGGGCCAGGCACAGAGGCAGCCAGCCTTTTCTGCCTCCCTGCGGCCTGAGGAGGAGGTTCCTGGAACCAGGGCCATCCCTAGCGGGGAGCATGGCCCAGGACAAATCAGCCCCTGCCACCTTGAGGGCCCCGGGAGATGGTGAGCACCCAGCTGATGAACCCAAGCTTGCCAAAGAGAACCTGAACGCTGCAGCCTGGAGAGATGCTGGTTTACATTTTCAGCTAAACCTTTTGTAGCTAGACATTAGCACCTTATTGCATATGGCTGGTGAAAGGCAGATTAGTGATTCACAGCACTGAAAACTGCATTCATAGAATCATAGAATATCAGGGTTGGAAGGGACCTCAGGAGGTCATCTAGTCCAACCCGCTGCTCAAAGCAGGACCAATCCCCAGACAGATTTTTGCCCCAGATCCCTAAGTGGCACCCTCAAGGATTGAACTCACAACCCTGGGTTTAGCAGGCCAATGCTCAACCCACTGAGCTATCCGTCCCACCCCCCAATCACTGGAGAAATCTTACCCTGCTAACCAAACACTAATCCCCATTTCCACTTGAACCCTAGCCCACCGCAATCCACACCCAAACCCTGCTGCCATGGCCCATCTAGAATACAGCTGTATATTAACATAACGTATTAATAGAGTCAGTGAACCTTCCGCTCTCACAGCAAACCGTTCTCTGTCCATTGATTGATTTGCTATAGCTAGTTTTAATCACTTTTAAAATATTAATTCCATATTGACCTGATAGTTGGTACCCAGGTGAATTCTGCAGTGAATTGGGGATGAGCACCATCGTCCAAGTGCCTTTCTACCACAGGGCTGATCGCTCCCCTTTGCTCTTTCTGGAGCTCTCTAGAAAACTCAGCTATCTGGGAGAAATTATAGTAAATGCCTTCTGCAGTAACCACTTTGGAAAACGCGATGTCTCAGGAGAGTCACTCTCATCCATGTAATTGGATCCCAATGTCACTGAATCACTCTTGCCAGGAAGCCAATTCGTTTTTAGGGAATTAAATTTGCTAACTTCACTGCTTCAAAAAGGGGGGCCAAAAAAAGCAGGAAAGAGAAATGATCAAACTTTGAAATCAGCAGCCTCTCTGCAAACAGCACAGGCTGCCTCTTTACGCTTACGCGAATTGCGGATGAAACACTACTAGTGTCTTCTGGAAGTTATTTTTCTGATCTCACCCAGGGCTGTTGTTCCAGCATGCTCGCCTTTCATATGTAAAAAATTCCTGTTCCTGACTGAAGCACTAGATGTATCTTATAAAACTGCAAACCTGGGAATTTGTCCATGAGACCCGAGTGTCGAAATTCAAATAGACAAGGCTAAAATTGACGAGCTCCTGCCTAACTGGCTGGCTGCAGGACAGACACACTGGTATTCTATGAGGGAATCAGGAATCATCATAAATAAGCAGAGTGAATCTGAAAGGGCTGACTGTAGACCAAATCTTGGGATTTCCTGTCTAAAGCCGACCTCTAATTACCATGAATCTTCTCCTCCAGGGGAAACTGATAAGCCAGAAGGGCTGGGCTGGTTTATAATAACGTCCGTGATGCAGCTTTGTGTAGGATTTAGATGTGTGCAATTAGGAACAGGCCTATGTTGAGGCCCAGAGGGGAGAGGGAAGAGGATACTCTCTTTTCAGTGTGGAAAACCCATGTTGGGATTACAGCTGGGGCTCTGAAGCTCTAAAAAGGAGCACTGACTGGAGAGAGCGGCTTCACTCAGCCAGGCCATCATTAGCTTTATTAAACCTGACTCACGGTCCCTTATGTTCTCCCTTTCATTTTAAGGAGGTCACTCCAGAGCTCCCAAACAGGCTTTGGGCTGCCAGCCAAATCAGAGATGTTTTGCTTTTTTCCATTGTATTATTCTTCAGTGGCTTTTCATGGAGAGCAGTGTTCTGCCTCCCAAGGTCAGGACACATTTCCCTAACGGATCTCCATACATAATGAATGAACTTATTAATGAATTGATTTGCAGTCGAGTTCACTGCAGGGGGCAGCAGCTTATCCTCAGGTTCCTAACAAGGCTATGATTGAGGAGCCAGTGGGGAAGTCAGGATCTTTTCTGGGACTATTCCACTGTGTGCTCTATATTCAGAGCATTTGACTCACACCATATTAAGTCACTCTGTACTTCCCTGGTACATTGCTTTTCCAATTGTCACAGATACTGGTGTTTGAGCAGATACTTCCTCCATAATAACATGTAGTTCTGCTACCTAGAGGCCTGATCCCGTTCCCAAAGTGCCATTGACCTCCATAATCCGTCCAAGGTTAGTGCAAAAGTTAAGGGTGCTTGTTATTTTATCCAGATTACTTTGCCTATCCCTAATTTCCACATTGTGGGGGCAGATTCCATGCCCTGCTCAGATGACACAAAGGGGAGGAGAGTGACTGCATGCCAATAGTTAGGTATTCCTTCAGCAGGCATAGGACTAGCTCCTACTCCACTCCATCTGCAGCTCCAAGCACAGGGGGAGTGTCGGGAACAGGTAGAAGGAGTCGATAGAGAATTATGCAGTCTCTTCTCAGCTGGTGGATGGTCTCTTGCAAGCTGTTGCAGTTTAGAGCAGCCTGTGGGCTGCTCTAACTTGCAACAAGCCAGGGACCAGGCAGAGAATCAACAACCTTCCCTCTCACCATTTACCCACCACGCTGAACGTTTGTCGACATTCTAGCCCACCATCTCAAAAGCAGACTGAAAATCAGGGCATGGTACCAGATATTTCCTTGTTATTACTGGCCATCAAGTAATAGGAATTCAACTCTGAAATAACCACACAGAACTGCTACTTGAATAACTCCAAATGAATCAAGGAACAGAAGTCTATTTTTTTTCTATAGTGAGCAATGCCTTGTAAATGAAGCAAACAACCCTCTGATATAGGTCTGTGTGGACAAAGTTAATTATCTCCAAATAGCTTCCAGAAGCCTCAGATCAATTTATGAAAACAAAAATTAACTTTCCATATAAACATAATTACAATGAAACAACACTATCCAGGCTGGTGAGAGCGCTGCTTTGGAAGCTGGGCATAGAGCCAAATGAGTTCATTAGGCAAGGTAATTAATAATGGTTTTCCCTTGCTTTAGGAAGCCGTTTATGGCCCTTGAAGTGGAAGGTAGCAAACAAACAATTTACAGGTTTAAAAGGTGCTTCAGGGCTGGCTCGTTTTAGAGACACCTTACAAGGGAATGGCATTTAATAAAACCCCCAAGAGGGACAGCAAGAGCTTTGCTGATGGGTCAGTCTTCTCTGCTTAAGGAGTTGCTCCGAGGTTCTCTTCCCTGGGAGAAGCCATTGGGTTTAGGCAAAGGGATGAGGGCAGAAAGCACAGAAAGAGGTAGAGCAGAGCAGAGCAAAGTTAGTACCGTCTGTTTGAAAAGGGGAAGCCATCTTGTCTGTCAAAGTCCTCCATGTCCATCACTACCCATCATAAGCACATAAGAATGGCCATACTGGGTCAGACCAAAGGTCCATCTAGCCCAGAATCCTGCCTTCCGATTGGCCAATGCCAGGTGTCCCAGAGGGAATGAACAGAACAGGTAATCATCAAGCGATCCATCCCCTCTCGCCCCTTCCCAGTTTCTGGCAAACAGAGGCCAGGGACACCATCCCTTCCCATCCTGGCTAATAGCTATTGATGAACCTATGCTCCATGAATTTATCCAGTTCTTTTTTGAACCCTGTTTTAGTCTTTATCAGCCTAATGCAAGTTAAAACCCTCAGAGAGGGGAAAAGAAACCACGGAGCACATAAAGTCGCTTGGTACTGATGCCAGTTGCAACACCGAGCATGAAATCGGTTTTCAAACTCTGACCCTTTCCTACCCACTCTGGGCTTCAATTGTATTGCCTCCTTTTTTCAGCCCCTTGCTTTCTTTTAAACAAAGCGGTTGGATCCATTCTCACAAGGAAGAGTGAGCCCAGATGGCAAACACGAACTGGGCAAGCTGTAAGGCAGTGTTTCCCAAACTTGGGATGCCGCTTGTGTAGGGAAAGCCCCTGGTGGGCCAGGCCGGTTTGTTTACCTGCCCCGTCTACAGGTCCAGCCAAGCGCGGCTCCCACTGGTTGAGGTTTGCTGCTCCAGGCCGATGGGAGCTGCTAGAAGCGGCGCAGGCCGAGGGACGTACTGGCCGCCGCTTCCAGCAGCTCCCATTGGCCTGGAGCAGCAAACCGCGACCAGTGGGAGCCGCGATCGGCTGGACCTGCGGACGGGGCAGGTAAACAAACCGGCCCGACCCGCCGGGGCTTTCCCTACACAAGCGGCGTCCCAAATTTGGGAAACACTGCTGTAAGGAATATAGCTCAGGTTCACAGCACAGCAACTCTAGTTTTAAAATTAATCTCAACCACATTATTGCTTCTACTATGGGCTCTTCCCGTGTATTTGTTATATCCACCCATTTTCTCATATACATAGATGGTAAGCTCTTTGGGAGAGTGACCATCTTTTTGTTTTCTATATATACCCACACGCCTAGCACAATCCCCAATTGGGCTCTCCAATCATTACTGCAATACAAATAATAGCAAGCCAAGGGTTCCTGGTTTCATAGAGGAAACTCATCTTGCAGTAATCTGGTTAATGATCATGTGCTGCAGTGAAAGAACCACCTGTAATATCACCAAATCAGTGATGCATGCTACTACACAAAAATACCATCAATGTTGTTGACAGATGTTCAATACCAAGAGTGGTGGAGTTTTTTTGCAACATCATGTTGGTCAGATTTGGGTTGTATAAAACCCTAACTATGGGGGAGAGGGTCGCAGTGGGGAGGTGGTAAGTCTTATTTTGTAAGATACATGCCCATCTCTCCTAAAGTTCAGAGGACTTGGGATGGAGCAAAACTGGAACCATTCACTAGCAAACCTGGGGGGGAACATCACTGACGTTTGTTTTGCAAAAATAAAATTGTGATCAGTGATGGCATAAACTGGATGAGGAAAGTTATTCAGATTTCTTCTTCTTAAAATAGAGTATTCAATATAAATATTGAAATTTTCCACTTTGTGAAAAATGCCAGATTGACTGTTCTGGAGAGCAAACCTGATCACTGTTTTTCTACAGTGGAGGAACAATGCGGGCAGAACCAGTGCAAGCTTCTCCAGTTACCCCTCACTGGATTGGGGACCTCTAAGGTTGGGAACGTAGTTCACTCTCCCTTCTGCTAAGGGTGCCGGGATTGCCAAGGAGGGTGCCAATAAGTGCTGAATGTGGCAGTGGGTTTTGTGATATGGACACCCAACAAACCCCCAACTCATTCCACAGTGAGCCGTCATTGCAGCAGCCGAGATCAGTAAGGGATAAGTCATTGAGCAGTAATACTTTTGGCTACTAGGGTGAATTTGAAAAGGTAAAAGGCTCTGTGTCCCATTATTAATTGTCTGCATCCTCCAGCACCTGCCAATGAAGGATGTGTTAAACCTCTACGTGAAGAACAGCCTACCTTTCCACTGCAATGTTCTAAATTAATTTCCAACATCACCGCAACACTATTTGCCTAAAATGGCTCCCTACAACACATGCAGGGAGCAAATATAAAGTACTCCATGATGGAATTCAAGCCCACAGTTCAATCAAGTAGCTTGTCTAGTGGTACACCGCAGCACAGCAACCTAATCTATTTATGAATGTCAGCAGAACCCCCAAGACTGAATTATGAGGCAGGTATTCAATTATGCAGAATGTGTAGCTGCTTTCTTTAACACAGACCGGAGGGTTAGGAGAGTGATAGGATGCTTGATTTCCTTCCACATGACAGCATTCCCTCCCTCCCAAGGAGCTAGAAGGGGCTATGCTTGAGGAGAAGATTACAGTGCTCTGGATGCAGGAGGAGGATTATAGAAAGATTTCAGAGCACGTGCATAAGAGGACGACACTGCATCCCACCCAACAGTAGGACTCTAGTGGCCAGCTCTGGAGAACAACAGCGTGTGTGCAAAATAGAATAGCTGAAATTCCAGGAGGAAATCGGTGTGCAGCTGGGACAACTGGCATCCATAAAGCCATGCTGTCAACAATTTACAGAGCATCTAATGCAGGAAGATTGGGGCACCTATTCTGGATGGGACGATAGGGTTCAAAGAGACACCGCAAGGTGTTCGAGACTGGTCTTTGGTGTTGAAAGACTGTGCTATGAACAGGGGCTGAGGAAAGCGTTCAAGGTGATGGAGAAGAGCTACAGTTAGTAGAAGTTGTAGTCAATAATTAAAGTACGGGAGTGCCCAGTTTTGCTGGGTGCTACACAGAAACAGAAAAGAGACAATTCCAACCTCGAAGGGCACAGTGCATGTAATGTAGGAAAGCTGATTTATCTAGGCCTTATACTGCACCCATCACTGTGGTATCTGGGCACCTGTATCCGATACAGCCAAGTGTCAGGCCTTGGCTATACTTGCGAGTTACAGTGCAATAAAGCTGTCCAGAGCATTGTACCTCACTCCCCGTCCACACTGGCAAGGCACGTACAGCGCTGTATCTCCCTGGCTACAGCGCTGCAGATACTCCATCTCCCTGAGAGGAATAAGAGATGCAGCGTAGTGGCTACAACTCCCGGGTGTCAGTGTGAACGAGGAGTTAACTTGCTGCGCTGTGATAATTCCCTTATCAAGTGGCCACTCCTCTCATTGTTATGCTCGGCTCCAGGAATGCAGAAGTGCTGTTTCAAAGCTCTGTACCAGAGAGAAAAAGCAAACATTTTGCTGTTTGCTTTGAGTGAGTGAATGAGAGGCAGGGGGGGCAGGGGTGTCGGAACTTGCAAGGCAGGGTGCTGACACACTCAGCACCCCAAAAGCCACTCTCCCCCCCACACTCCCTGTCACACTCCACCCCACCCCCACCCCCTTTTGAAAAGCATGTTGCAGCCACATGAATGCTGGGATAGCTGCCCATAATGCACCGCTCCCAATGCAGCTGCAAACGCTGCAAATGTGGTCATGCCAGTGCGCTGTCAGCTGTCAGTGTGGACAGACTGCAGCGCTTTCCCTACTCAGCTGTACGAAGGCGGGTTTAACTCACAGCGCTGTACAGCTGCAATGTAGCCATGCCCTTAGTGTATTTGATGGAAGGCAAGGAGATTATAGCATTTGGAGATCAGAGAAGACCTACAGTGCCTGTAGTAGGAAGATGTCTATCCAATGGTGGGAAAGGATTGCAGCATCTGATGGAGGATAAGGAGTCAGAGAAGGACAATAGTGCATGTGATGCAGGGAGATGATTCTCTATCTAATGCGGCAGGATTACAACATGTCTGATGGAGGAGGCCTATTGTGTTTTTGCTTGTAAAGGAGGATTACTGCGTATCTGATCTAGGGGAAGGATTAGTGTCTTTGAAGCAGGAGTTGAATTACAGTACACTGCAGGGAGATAATGCATGGAATGTAGGTGGAAGGTTAAAATGGACGTATTACTAAGGAGATGTGAGACCGGATTTCACACAGAAGTCAGTCTGTATTGGCGGGAATTCTACATGGAACCCACAGGCTCTGTAGGCGTGTATATCAGCACATGGCACAGGACTTGTACCAACGCACAAGATTCACCAGCAACTTCTGATTTGCTCCTGGCCAGTTACTGATTATACCCATCTCCATTGCCAAATCAGACTAGTCCTGCACACGTCTCCTTCCTGCAGAAGAACTAGCCTAACCCTTCCTTCATACCAATTTGAATTTGCCCCACTCTCCCCCTCACTCCCAAACATGGTCTTCTGGAGCCCACACTCACCTCTGCCTATTCTGAACCCTCTCCCCCTGTGGACACTTTCTTGTGCCTCAATAGCCAACTCTCCTCCTGCTGTTCCATTTATAATTAAAGTCATCATTGGATTTGACAGTGATCAACATGCAAAATATGTGCTAACATCTTCCAGTGTATTAAGCCTGGTGCACGTATCTGTTGCACTCTCCATTATGGATACGTCAATACACTTCCAATTAAACCTGGTTACAAGACAACTGAGTTTTCATTGAAATCTACAGGACCAGTCTATTAGTGCAGGCATCATACGGGGGGAGGCATCACAGCCACCCTAACGGAACACAAACCAGACAGCACATAACACACCAGATGGTACTTATCCAGATATTGATCATAAATCTTTGCAATGGAAACTGCAAAAAGAGAAGGGAAGGCACAATTGATTATTAGTATCATACAGGCCCTACTTTGGTGTTTAGAGATTAGCCTAGAATAAATAGATACCAATCTTATTAACTTCTTTTAGGCCCCAATAGTCAGCTCATTGCTCTGTGGCATCCCTACTCATTGCACTCCAGAATAAAACTGTGGGATTCTGGGAGGATGGGCCTGATTCTGATCTCATTTGCACTGCTGTAAATCTGAAGTAACTTTTGCAGTTATCAAAGTTGCACTGGTGTAAGGCATAAATAAGATCAGAATCAAGCACGAAGCCTCAGGTCACATGAGCCAAATTAATCCTTGGTGTAACTAAATCAGTGGAGTTACACAGGGATGAACTGAACCCAGTAATCTCTCTCAGTTTGGGTCTTCCAGCCTGAGGCCAGCTTGGCATTCAAGGGTGCATGCACAGGAAAGCCAGAGGGCTGGAAGGTTTCTCTAACCGAGAGACCACAAGATTTGCTGAACCCCAAATCCTGATGAGTACCATGAGGAAGAGAGAAGCAAGGAGCGTGGAACAGGGCAGGAAGGCAGAGGACAGAGGGGCACAGAATGTGTACAGGAATACTCAAAGACAAAAAAGGAAAAATTTGTCCCTGCCAAGGTAGCTGTCTGGTGTGGTCAAGAAGCGTGGATATTTTAGTGTGGCCCCATTCTTCCAGTCAATAATTTCCAATGATTGATGCAAACTCATAAGAAGTCTGGAGTACTACAGGAAGGTGATGTTTTCCCCACACATGTAGTTGGGAGGAAAATAGCTTTCTTTGTAGTTCATTTCCTGCATGTCAGTGTCACTGCGTGGCTAGCTTTGGCTCATAAGTACACAATGTGTTTACCCACATTAGCTGCTTTAGAAAGTTCAGCCTGTTAAACACAATTGTAAGAAAATATTGACAAATAGATATTTGACAGGGTGATCGGACTCTTATTGACCCAGCACCCTGCATAAAGATGCTTAAGGTCTGCTGACTCATTGTGGCGGGTGCAACAGGTTAATTCCACCCTGGATGCAAGGGAGATGGGAGCAGTTTTCTAAATTCAGGGAACTAGGACAGAGGAGGTTCTGGAAGAAAACTGAAGGAACAGCCAAGCTCAGGCAGGAAGTGGGATCCAGAGCATCTCACCTCTAGGCTTCTGGTTCAAGTCTAGCCCAGATCCATATAGCAACTGGCCATCATCCTTATCATCTGATGACTGTTCATGGTCTCCGTTCAGTGCCTAGCAGACAGAGAGACGCATCATGGGACGTGAAAAATTAATTTCTGTCATGCCCACAAAAAGTCTTCTTCAGAACAGTTTTGTAGCACACTGGCGAGGTGGTGTGGGGAAGCAGTATTGCTGCATCTGCATGAATACAGAACTTGCATCTCTTTTCAATCTAGCAGTTACCAGGAGGATACACTAAACAGAAAAAAACACTCACCACTGTCCAATGTCATAAGAGCTGGGAATAAAAAACAAACCAACCCACCTTGTTTTGTGCTACTCTAACCGCTTTCCTTCCTGGAAGGTACCGACTCCTGACGGAGGTACTCCTGGGAACAGATATTGCGGTATCCACCGCTGCAGCCTTATTCCCAGAACGACCACTTCCCATAGTAGCACATTCAAAGAGATTAAAACAAATTAGATCTTTTATCCTAATCCTCTGCTAATACAGGAATATTCCATACTGTGCATTTCCTTGTACTCGGTCTCACAACATAGTGTACGGACTGGTGATACAGATGTGCTTTACATTATGAACTATGGGATAGTTAAGTCAGGGTTGTGCCACTTTATTGCCACTGAGGATGTGGCCCATAGACCCAAACCAACCCCCCCAATGCAAACACTCTGTTCTAGGAAAGTCCAAGTCCGGATTCAACATTGGAGCATCAAGTCACTCCCCGCTGGAATGTTTTTAAAGGTTATTTTCTTGCCAAATCCTCCCGCCCAAAGCTGTCCCTTTGAGAAGAGGAGCAGTAAAATGAGTAAGAAAGCAGATACGACACCCACTGAAGTTTTACCAGAGGGCGAACAGAGTGGGACTCCATGAAAAGTGAATCATTATCATTAGCAGCAGCAGCAAATAGTTTGAAGTGATGACTGTTTCATCACCACCCACCCAACTTTTCCTCCGTCTTCCGACTGCAGCAAGAGCACACTTCAAAAAGAGATGACCAAAAAAGCAAGCTCTAGGAAGGCACTCCCTCTTTTCCTTAGAGATTTACAGGTCCAGCCAGGGGTCAATGGGCTAGATCAGGGGTTCTCAAACTTGGGGGTCGGGACCCCTCAGGGGGTCGCAAGGTTATTACATGGAGGGGCGTGAGCTGTTGGAGAACTACTGGGCTAGATTAACCCATGGTATACCCAAGGCTAATGACAGATCAAGGCAGAATTCCAGTTCCTCTTTTCAAACTAGTAACTCATTTGTTGAAAGGTCCCCTGCAAAATTACAGCCAAACCCCATGATAAACTCTGTGCAGGCAGACAGACCCCTGTGCTCATGCAGGGCACCAGCATGTGCAGGACCTACCCACACGGAGTAATGTACTGGGTGGGGCCTTATTGTAGGACCAGTGCCTGATTGTGAGGTGCTGCGTGCTCTCAACTCATGAGTGGGAGTTAAGGGCACTCGGCACCTTGCAGGATTGGCCCTGTAAAATAGAAAGATCCCACAGCTTGAGTGGGACACGCCGAATGCCCACGGAGAGCTGGGTGAAGATGGACACTAAACACAGAAATAGGATCCTCCTCCCGCTCACACAGGACCAAGCAGCATTTTTCGGTCTCATATGGGCGAGCGTTGGTTTGGGAGAAGCCATGTGACCCACAGCTACTGTATAAGGAAGACATTTGTCTCACCAACCCATGTAACATTGGCTCTCTTCCCCTCTGGTGGCCCAGCTATCCCAGTGGCTTCAGGGCTTCTTTACGGAGCAGTTGTTGGTAAGGCCGCTATTAGCCCCACCCTTTCATTATGCTAACAGAAGTTTGTTTTTAGTTCTGGAACTGCCACCAAAGCAGGTTCCCTCCAAGCGGGAGTCCTTACCACAGAGTTGTTTCCAACACATCCACGCTCCCTGTTAGGCAATAAGGCACACAGGGAGTGCTGTTATCATGAGATAATCACATCCTTGGGGTGTTCCACAGCATAAAATGCAGCTGTGCTTCTGATCGTCAGGGGCGTAATTATCTCCTCACAGTCCGTGCTGCTGCCTTTACAGCTATTATGAAATTTCCTGAACTTCCACATCTCCATAAATTAATGAAAGCTATTTATCTGGAGCCCTTCTAACCGCCACTTAGCATCTGAAAACTTTCCACTGCAAGAAGCACTTGGACCTGGATGATTCAATTCCACTTGTGATGCTGATTTTTTTTATCTATATAAAAGATTTGCAATCATGATTTTTTAAAAGTCTCATTGTAACATTAAACCCAGGTCTGCACAGAACAGGATGGATGATGACTCATCATTCGGATACACAGATAAACCCAGAGAGACTTCATCTCAACTTATTAAGCCTCCAGTGAGTTGTTCTAGGCTTTGGTATAAAAAGAGCATCTTGCTATTTGCTGCTTTTTCCTCTTCATTTCTTAAGGGGTGCCCAGAACTCCTGGCCTGCACTCCTACTCTGTAGCAGGGTTTCTTGTAGTTAAGTCCACACATCCATTCACTGGCTCCTTTTTTGCTGGAAAGGCTTCACCATCTAAGAGGTATCCCATGCCAAATTGTCTACTTAGTAGTGACCCAAACCAGAAGTATTCTTCAAGTGGCTTTGAGCAGCCAGTCTAGCTCACCCAGTGCATGCACATCTCTGCTGGTCGTGGCATTCTTGCTCCTAAACCACACCAGAATGCAGGGGGCAGAGAGGGGGCCCCACCTGCACCACCACGTTGTGTGAAGTGTGTGCTATTCACGAGACCCCGAAGGTCATCCTTCATTTTGGAAGGTGGGACTCTGGACTGTAGGGGGCAGCACAGCTTGAAGAAGCTATCATAGCTGTGTAATGGTTGACTAAAAACAGTCAAATACAAGCCCTTTGTGCCTTCATAAGGACACTCCTAGCGGAGGCCTCTTTTGTGGGTGACCTCCCATGTGCACTAGCAGCCACTGGAGTGGCATTGGATACTGACCTCTGTCATGTCTCTATATACACCAACATAAAGGTTTAACCTTATCTGGATGACTCAGTAGTTGTCTGGCTTCAGTGAAACCCGTATAATAGGGGCTAGCTCTTAACATATGAGCAGGCCTATTCAGTGCCCTCCTGGTGGATGCTGCTTCTCCTGTATCTTCCTTTTCCAGCCCCTCTGTGTGCACTGATTTTACACTGAACTATATCATGCCATTGATTATTAAGGCAAATTCCCCATCGATTTCAAGGGCCCACTGAATGCCACCCTCCTGCAAGCAAGTTACATCACTTTTGCTTTACAACCGTTTTCTGAGCCACCTTTTATGTCACCACTGAACTTGGCCTATTGACGCTACATTTGCTGATCCAAAGTCATCCTTGGAACGCCATTGACTTCAGCAGAGCTGCAACAGATTGACATTAGCCCTATTTGTTTTTCAACCCATTAGTTCCAAAGAATGTGTGTAGCAGAGAATCCCACCTACACTGTGACACACAGAGCAGACTATATCTTTCATTTTCTAGGACATTTATTTCATTGCTAAACACCCAGAGTTCAGAACTTTGCATTTGAACAAGATCTTGTATTCGTCCTCCAAAATAAATGCACTTAAAAAAAAAAAAAAACCTTTGCCTGGAGAAAAGCGTTCTTTGTTTTGCATTAACTGAACACCCATTAATTTTATAACAGAAAACAAAATAAAAGTTGGTCAGGAGAAAGGGTTGGCATCTCCCCTAGATTTATGGCCGTTTTATGCAGACTGGGAAGGGAATTCTCATGTTAATGTAGCATTGGATCTCCCACCAAGCTCACGTTCACAGAAGAATTTAATGTTCCCTGAGGGTGTCTGGAGTCTGAATCTGATGAGATGTTGATGATTTGTTATTTATGTTGCAACGGTGCCCGAGATTTTCTAGGCATTACACACGTGCATAGCATGACACAGCCCCGCCCTGAAGAGCTCACAGTGTAACTAAATTAGCCAGACAAAAGCATAAAGGCAAAATGTTCAGGATGATGTTAGAGGTTTTCCTCCTCTCCCATCTCTTTTCATGGAAATAACCATGAATTTTCCATATTTGTCTGTGTGCACCGCTATCCTGGGAGACAACCCAATAGTTCTCTCAGGCTAATAGGCAAAACAGATTATCCATGTCTAGCCTCTTGAGCAATCAGAATGTCTGAACAAGAAATCGCAGTCATCATGCCTTAATTCCCCTAATGGGGGCAGTGTTAGCAACAAATATCAACCAAACAGGAAGCAACACTGAGCCAAGCATAGCAATCTAGTATGGAGTAACTCCATTGTCTTCCATGACCAGAGTCAAGCCCAAGGAGGCCTTCCCACCCCCCAAACCCGAACCCAAGCCCAGGGAGCCAATCCCAGCAGAATCCTGCACCTAGACATAGGTACCCTACCTGCCCCAACGCTAACCCAATCCCAGGAACTCTACCCTCCACAGCCCTACCCTAGGTGGGACTGTGCCACCCACCCCAATCCTAACCTCAGCCCAGGGATGTCTGGCTGCTCCAATCCTCACTGGAGCTCCAGGAGCCCTCAAGAGCAGGACCCCAACCCCTAACCCAGGGAGACCTACCCCTCCCAGCCCCTAACCCTAGAGTGGGTGCCTTACCCACCCCAATAGTAACCCTTGCCCAGCCACCTCCACACACCCAAACTCTAACTCCATCCCACAGAGACCTATCCTGAGCCCACCACTCCTACCCCAGTTGGAGCAACCCTTCCCTGCAAAGCCCTAGGCTGGGGACGCCTCCCCATAAAACACCAACCCAAGCCCAAGGATGCCTGCCAGCCCACCAGTGCCAACCCACCTAACTTGGGGAGCTCTTCCCTGCAAAGCCTTAACCCTCACCCCGGGAGCCCTCCCCTTTAGGACTCGAACCATAGCCCATGGGAGCCCTACCCACCCTCATCCTCACCTGGGAGCCCTTGCTGCTCCCACCCTAACCCTCACCTGGGAGCTCTTCCCATCCCCACCCCATCCTGGGAGACAGCCCCCAGAACTCTACTCCAGTCCAACCTCTCCCCACCCTAATGCTGTCCTGGGGAGCCCTCCCATGCACACCCCTCACCTGAGCCCTACTCACCTGGGCCCAGATCTGAGCTGGGGAACCTGGGCCCTATCTTAATACAAACAGTGCTATTTGCAGAATGTGTCCACATGTGCTCCTATTTCCTCCTCCCCAAATCCCATACAACTCACGTTTTCCTACACGGGAATATGAACAGCCCTACGCTTGGGGTGCAGATCAGTACTTCAGCTACTTTTCCATGTTAGTTTTAACTTCCGAGAGGAAGCAGGAAGAAGTGCAGTTTGTTGTTAGATGTTTTAAGTGATGGAACATTTGTCTTTTTTTTTTCCCCCTACTACAGAAAGCTGCCAAACCAAAAAGCTCTGTCCTGCTTGTAAAGCAAACCCTTGAGTATTATTTTTCCAAGAGCCAATGTCATCACAGAAATACTACTTGAAAACAATCTAAAATTACACTGCTGAGTGCGACGTGTTCTGGAGTTTTTGTTGGCACCACTAAGCTTATCTTGCTGTCCTTTTCTAGCACTGATCTTGGCGCTACAATTCTGGAGCAGGGAAACACCGTATGCAACCAGCATCATTCAGCATCTGCTCAATAATTTATTAGGAAACCGTCTCCCAAGCTTATCGGCTGGATCCTTTGACTAAAAAGTGTTGTGTGGAGCTTCATAAACAAGTCCAGGCATGGTCTTGAGCACTTTAAAGACTTTTCCACATTCCAAATTCATTAGGTTATATAATATTTCTTGCCCGGTATCACTCCACTATTTCCAGTGGTAGAAATTAAGCGTGTCAGTGCCAAGAGAGGGAGTCCATGAAGCTAGTATGAGGAGTACAGACACTTCCTGCATGGAAGTCAGACAAGAGCAGCCAAATTGATGAGGGTCACGCTGTCTGGAGTGGCTCTTGACCGAGAGTGACAACCTCAGGGCAGACTGTCAAAAAGCAGGGCAGACACCCCAAACTGGTTGTACGTTCGAGAATTAGATTTCACCAACCCAGTACCAAATGTGAACTCCCAAAGTACTACAATAGTTTTCTAATGGAGGCACAGACAGTCCTCTGGGACACTCTGGTCTATCTCGCCACCCAGGCAAGCTGGACTATGTGATAAATGGTCATTTACACCAGACAAAATATTCAGGTAGCTTCCAGTCTCAAGAGACCAGTCACTTACCCCAGATCAATCTGTACCTTAGATGTACTAACGACAAATCTGGCAGCCAATTCTGCAATAAACTAACTAAAGGTTTATTAACTAGCTAAAAGAAATAAGAGTTATTTACGGATTTAAAGCAAGCAAGTATAGCTACACAAATGAGTTTCAGTCTGTGATTCAAAAGATGACAGTAGTAGTAATCCATCAATTCAATGTGTCTTTCAGGGCTAACCCAGGCCAAGCAGCAGGGAGATCTCTTTACTTATGTTTCAAGAATCTTTGCCCCTCATAGTCCAGACAGCATAAGAGATTCAGTTTCTCCTTGTCAGGGATTTTTATCCTCTCCACTCCAGAGCTCAACAGATGGGATGAGTTCATGCATAGGTCTCTCTTTCCCAGAGGGAGTTAGGAATGCTGTCAACAGGGCCTCTGTTCTTTGATGCTACACAGTATCACATTTGCCTTCAGTGGGCTGTCTTTTACGTGGGACGAGCTCTTTACCTTAATTAGGTATTTCCTGTTTGGTGAGTTACACAATTACAGAGGTTTACAATGCAGACATTTATACCATCGGCTAAAGAGGTTATAAATTAGATCAATACATGCAGAATCCTACAAGCATTTGATAAAGTCTAAACACATTCTTATCAATTTAAGAGCTAATCTCTCTTTTGATAATGCTAACACATAGGTGAGCCAGGCCGGTTTCCAGCTATGCATTTGTCAGTCTTCAGTGAGACCTGGGGCCTTGGCATGAGCTGGCACCTGGTCTGCCAGCATCACAATGAACAGGCACATAAACACCACTGATCTAATGAGGTAGGAAAATAAAGCTAGATATTCTCCTTGCCTGGCCTAGCAGATACAGCACTGGAGTGGTGCTCAGGAGATTTGGGTATTATTACTGGCTTCGCTGTTGGGTGGCCTTAGAGAGGAAGCAACTTGCCCGTCTCCATTTTAGAGATTTGCAAGGCAAGGAGAAAGATTCCTTTGTGAAGCACTTTGAGACCCACCGCTGAAGAGTGCTATAAGAGCTAAGTATTATGTGCAACAGACTGGCAGGTGGGAGGAGATATTCTCACTGTATTTGTGGAAGGTCTTCAAAGGTTAGACCATCCAGGCAAGATCTACAGCTTGGTGAAGTTTTTCAGTTGAATATTTTATTCACTAAAGCTATCACAGTTTGGGGTCAGCTGAAACTATTCACAGTTCAGCAAATAATTTTGGCCATTATTTTTGGAACTGTGAAAAAGTGGAAATGTTTTGTTTTCAAAGTGATGGTTTCAGAATTTGCCTAATTTTAAAGAGGACTTTTTAAATGCCAAAACAAAATGTTTTGTTTTGCCTCAAAAACAACATCATTTTGGTCAAACTAAAGCTAATATTCGAGGGGTGGTGGTGGGAGGTGTTTTGGTGCACTGGCCAAAACTAGCAAAAAACCCCAAACAATTAATTATTCACACATCTCTACTTGAGACCATTTTGACTATCTGCTGGTATGTGTGAAGCTCCAAAAATACTAGACTAGGCTCTGTATAGGGAGAAATAAGAATCAAAAGAGCATAAAAAGAACCTGAAGAAAAACCAAACCAAGACACTGAGGATAAATGCATTAAAGACTGTGAAGTGCTCAGATACCATAGGAATAGGGGCCATAAGTCCCTACCATAGATAAATTAGAATCCATTCTCGGTGTAAGATCTAGTGATTCTACAAAAGCTAAACATGCTAGAAAGTGGAGGCTGAGATATGGATTTTGGGAGAGGAAATTGCCGCTCGGTATAATGAGGGGAAACATCCTCTTTGCTGTACCTGACAAAGTCCAAGCTCAAAAAGAAAGCAAGGGTTTTTCTGGACCTGGAGGAGCCACGACCCTAGAGAAAAGAAACAGTTGTAGGACACTCACATGCTTCCCCTTTCCATCCTCCCCACCATAAGGGGAGGATGGAATAAACTTTTAAATTAGAGTACGGGATAACATTACATGCAAAGAAGAGACTTAAGTCAGTGATCTACTGCATATATATTCCCAATGCATTTCAGTGGCATTGTCCTATTTTCAGAGCAGAGCTCTTGTAAGAGTTAGGGTGCTACAAAATTTAGATCTGGGTCCAGATCTGGAAGCTGAAGACAGAGTTTGCATTTGAAATTCCATTTTAGCCTATGATGGAAATAGAAGCAGTTGCAAAATTTGGATACAGTTTTTGAAGTCTTGGAAAATTTGGATTCAAGGTCCCACCATTCTGACAGAACCCACATTACAGCCCCTTCTTTTGCAAAGGAGCGGGAGAGAACAAAGCTTTTAACCAGACATAGGAAGGACATAAGAAAGACTTATTCAAGATGAGGCCCATTCTTATTTTATCCAAACCAGTTTGCTTATTTATGATCTCTAGGCATTGCCTTGTTATCTTTAGCAATTGGAGGGAAACGAGAATTGAGTGTTCAGCTAGATCTCAGTCAATCGTTCCATCAAAGGGAATTTATACAACAAACCTGCCCTCCCACCAGAGCACTGTTTGGATAATGCTGCTTGAGGCAAAACCTGTGGAAATGAAATCCACTTAGGACTCAGGAGAAAGCCAGTGAAAGAACTGAAACTCCCTTTCAGCCCCTAGCTTTGGCCCTTTTATATTTGCCTGCCAGCCAATTATAATGAATGATATTATGATTAAACAATAACATTTCCCTATGTAAATATTCTGCTGGGATTTTTAAAGCAAATTGTTTGTTTTTAAAAATAGGCCCCGAGACCTCACTAGTAATGCAGAGTACATAGCTGCTATACTGAAGTCAATGGGTGTTTCTCAGAGGCAGCAGCTGCATAAATTGGGTCGCTTTTATATTTGGGAATGAAGAAAGGAGAACCAAAGAGACCTCCTAACATTAGTACAGGTCAGCATTACTATACGCATGGACAGTTTTCCGAATGCAAGCTGGCTCCCCTGTCAATTTCGGCTCCTCTCAAGAAAACCCCCTCTCTCATTGTGTGCTTTCCCTTCGCTCTTATGTCAGGAGCCCAATGTCTACCCAGAAGCTGGGAGGTGTAATTCTCAGTGCAGGTACATATCTACTCAAGCTAGAACCTAATAATAGCAGTGTGCTGCAGCAGCACAGGCAGTGGATTGCGCTAGCCACCCAAGTATGTAGCCAGGGGATGCGGAAGGATCACAGTACAGCAACTAGCCCGTGCTTTCCAGTCACACTGCTACAGATTAATCTCTGACTTGCCGTGCGTGTCCCAATCAAAGGTTATAATACACCAAGGTGTCAAAGTGTCCCAAAAGACTACCAGGAAAGCTCCAATCTTGCCCATTAAATGTTTCCAAATCAGTTCGTTAGAAGGCAACTGATCGTTAAACTCTGAAGCAAGCGAGCAAACATTTAGGAGGGAGGGATAGCTCAGTGGTTTGAGCACTGGCCTGCTTAAACCCAGGATTGTGAGTTCAATCCTTGAGGGGGCCATTTAGGGATCTGGGGCAAAATCAGTACTTGGTCCTGCTAGTGAAGGCAGGGGGCTGGACTCAATGACCTTTCGGGGTCCCTTCCAGTTCTATGAGATCGGTATATCTCCATATATTATTATTATAACATTCCACTGAACAGCTGGCCTTCTCACGAGATTCATTTTGCGGTCAGAGTTGGACTAGTACAAAATCACCACTCCCACATTTTGCACGTACGCCATTGGTCCCAGCCGGAACCAGCAAGCAGTAGAGAGATGCAGAAAAATTACACGCACACACAAAGAAGTTGAACGACGCTTTGTCAAACGCAGGTCTTGCCAGCTACACGCCATACATGATGCAATGCGTAAAAGACCCAATAAAGAACTATGAACACCGGGTCTGTGTCCTGGATTCCCACTAGATTGATTAAATCATACACGGTGGTATCTGATTGAATTAGATGATAGCACCTGGGAAGGTGGTAAATAGAGGTCACTCTGCAGTTGCCTTTCTGGGAGTTGTCTGTCAAAGAGTCAGGGCCCAGATCCTGGGCTGGTTTACTTTATGATAGCTCCATCAAAGTCAGTGGAACTATATCTGGTGTCTAGTGTTTGCTGGACTGAACCAATGTTCCGCCTACTCCTTTTGCTTAGGACATTTCTTTTCAATAGCTACGGACATAATGTCCCTTCTTTGGTGCAGATTAATACAGGGTGTAGCACTTTAAGATTAGCCACCCTGTGGCCTTGTGGTGCAGTGACACTTCTGAAGATAGTGTAGAAAATCCATCCTAAGCACAATGCTCAGGGGCCTTTCAAACGTAGACCCTGAGCTATGAGTTACAGCACAGTTCCCAGAGGATTGAGAGATAGGGGAGGGAAACACTGCATGTCTGAAAGCTGGGTCCCAAGTTCCTGCAGCACAAGGTTGGTTTCCTCTTTGCTGTCATGGACCGAGCTGCCCTGCCAATAGTAGAAAGGAAGTCAAAGCAAACACCAATCTGTGACGAGAGAGCCAAGATGCCAATGCAGTCTCCCTCTCTGAATGTTCCACCCCCATCTCCCCTCTTCGCCATTCAAAGTGCCACGTCAGTGCAGGTGTCATTTGCAGTTGCATTGTGCCTTGTCTGTTTCAGAGAATGAAGGGGGAGGGGGTGGGTTATAAACCACCCTTGTAGGAAATCATTTATCCTGATTAACAGGACACCACAGCAAGGCCGGCTTATTAGAGAGTGACTTCAAAGCCGGGAAAGCCCAGAGGCAGGAATTCTCAGAGCTCAGACAGTCCTTTCCCAGGGGAGCTTCCTCATCTGCATATCATTGTGCTGCCACCTCTTGCGGTTTTGTTTCGCTCCCACATTTCAAGGAATGCTACTGCAGGCGAGAATGATGCTTTCAGAGAGGGCCATGTGGGAAGGTAGCATGAGTGAAAGGGTGGCTCTGCCAGAAGCAGGTCTCACTGGCCTGTATCCCGAAGCCATCCTCTCCTATAAAGGTAGCCTGTAACACAGTAGCAACTTTCAGATGAGACCCTTTAAAGCCCCATTTTCCACCCAAACCTGCTAATAAAGGCTGCCACGGTAGCAGCTCAGTTTACCCTTCATGGGATTCAGAGCACTCAGTTCATTGTGAATACTTGCTCTTGATGCAGGGCTTTTCATCCATAGAAATCAGTGCTTTACAGAAAGGACCCTCAGGGCCATTATCCCCATTTTGCAGATGGGAAAATGGAGGTCTAGAGAGAAATGAAATGAGTTGTGCTAGGTCTCTTAGCAGGTCAAAGACAGGATGAGAACCCAGCCCTCATGTCCTGTCTACGGGGCCACACTGCTTTTCACGATGCTGTGGCCCGTAATCCACCACGGATTCTTCAAACAGAGCTCTAGCTCCGTGCCTCACCCTCTGTGTGTTCAGTGGCTGGGATGAGACAAATAGGCCAGATGTGATTGCACTTTCCTGATACAGATACGTCAGAGCTAGAGCACTCAATAGAATTGCCTCACTCAGTCCCCAGGGAGGTCGGCCACAATCAAGTTATACAGCCCTATTTATAAAACAGGTTTATTTTTGAAGCTGAGGTGGGGTGAGTAGCTGAAGTGATCAAATCCAATGATTGTTTATATTGTAATAGCACCCGGGAGCCCCCAAGTCATCAATCAGGACCCCCTTACACAAGGTGCTGTGCAAATACATAAAATGCAGACCCTGTCCTGGTAAGCTTATAATTTAAGAGCAAAATAAGAGAACACGTGGATGCAGCAAACAGGAGGAGCACAAGGTAATGAGACAAGACTGGTCAGGAAGTGGCCTCAGCACACCAGTGACTGCCTAACCATTGTCAGTTTGTTTTTGGGATTGTTTTGTATTTTGTTTTTGTTTTAAGTCAAAATCATGGCAGAGAAAAAAGTGTTAAGGAGGGATTTAGAGGAGGAAAATGATGAGGCCTTGCAGATGTTTACATCTGAGGTTCCCCCTATCCATGAAGGGTAGCATGGAAGGAAACATGAAGATGCTTATTTGAAAAAAGTTTCAACAAATGGACGGTGAAGGCTGACATTACTGGCTGATGGGAGATGTTACCCCTACCTCCACAGTGTGCAGGAGATGTTGGATAGGGCAGGGATAAGTTATACAGGGGCTTAAATGCAAAGACAAGTGGCTTGTGTTTGATCTTGGGGAGGACTGAAGAGAGCTGGTGCAGTCACAGCATCAAGCTGGGAAAAGTGATCTTTGCAGCAACATTTTAAACGGCTATAAGGGAAAGATTTGGTTTGTCAACACCGGAGAAGGTGAAGGCTGCATTTGTCAATGCTGGAGATGGTGTTCTGGAGCAGAGATTTAGCGCATGGACAGAGAAAAGCCAGGATCATAAAGAGTAAGCAGGAAGTAGTGGCAAGATTTAGACATGGCCAGGATGGGGAGATCTAGACTGTTGCATTGAAAGTACCATCGAGATAACTGCCTGGAGTGAGAAGGAGGATTGTGTTATCCACAGTGATTCAGAAAGGAGGGAGAAAGATGCAAAGCTTTGTTTTGGACACGCTATTCTTAAACCCAAGGCTAGAGCCATTTCAATGGAGTGCCAGGGGCAGAAGCTGAATTGCAGAGGGGCTAGGATGGAATTGGAGGAGACAACTCTAGACAGGACCTTCAATGAGCTTTGAGATGATGGACAGAAAGGGCAGTAACTGAAGAAAGGAGTGGTCAAGAGAGGGATTAAGATCAGAGAGACTAAGGCACTAGGAGCGGAAAGAGCAGGAGGCTAAGCAGTGTAAGGGAAGAGATGAGGCCAGACAGGTCAGGAGATGAGATTGCGATAAGTTAACAGCTCTCCCTGCTGATGGAGTCTTTGGCTGCAATAAAATTACTGACACTTATAGAAAACCACATGAAGTCCCTTGGCATGCTCTGATGCAGAATACAGCCCACATCCTACCCACCTTTGTGGGTTATTGCACTATATCCCCCACTTCCAGCCTGAAGCACCTGAAGATTTCAAATTAGTAGAGAACAGACCAAGATATCAACTACAGGCATTACATCCGATATAATGGCCTCACCGCGTTCACGTGAAACAATCTGCAGATGAGGGAATCTCAGGGTACTTCCAGCTGCCCATGTGTATGAAGCCGGGGGGATGCTAGTTCCATAGCAACTCCCAACTCCACCATTGCAGAGGGTTCATGGTGGGCTCCAGGAAGAACAGCAGGTTCCTTGCCATCATTCATGTTAATGATGCAATGCTTTCTTAATTAGAGTTTTCCCAAACAGCATGTGTAGTATTGGTGACACTCGTAATTAAAACAGCCAGGCAGCACTTTTTAGCTAGCAGAGAGTTAATTGAATTCTGCAATCCCTATGATCAGCCGTGAAATTTATACCTGCAATTTGTGCAGGCTGCAAGAAATGGAGCCTTTGGGGCCTTGTTATTCATCAAAAAAATAGGTTGATTTATTTGTGCCAAGTATCTCTGTAGGAGGCTCTTGGGCCTGTTGTACAGTCACTTTCCTCCAATTAACCTCCCTGGCCTAGAGGGAGAGGAGAATTAGACATCTGTTAAAAGCACAAATCTAGTCTGAGGAAAGAAGAATATTTCAAATAAAACTAGCCCTTGTCTGAGTCAACCTCCGGCCACCAGGACTTGGGAGTTCCCAGCATGGGACATGTCAAGAACAGCATTGACAAACTCTGGAGTTAAAGTTAATCACAGATGATAGAGGTGGGAGGGACCTTGCATAAGTCATCTCGCCCAGCCTCATTCAAACAGGGAAGACTGCATTCATCTTTCCCATAAGTGTATCTCACCCCAGTTTGGAGACTCGTACTATGATTTAAGTTAATACCTCAACAACTGTTCCTCAAGGACTGATTTTACTTCCTATCAGAAGGTTCCTTCCCACACACACACACCCCTGTAAGTATCCAATACTAAGTTTGGAACATTGCATTAGTCCTCATTTACTAAACTGGAATCCATTGCTTCTTGCTTTACTACTAGAGTGGTAGCAACTGCGAGTAATGCGGCATCAGGGAAATGTAGCTTATGTAGATTATTAGGCCATGGTTAGTATTTGGAGAATCTCCGTCACTTCTAACAGTGGGAAAGCTTTAGGGGTGACCTGCAGAACCCCAGCACAGCAGCAGAGGAGGTAGCGTCTTTTTCCCAACAACCGCTAAAACCTCATGGGAAGAATTCTTCCTCCCGCTACCCCTTTGCATTGCTGTGGCAGGCTCTTTTCGGAGGCAGTCTCCATAATCCCCATGGTAGGGCACATAGTGAGTTGGGAGCATAAATCGACACCGCTACTGTGATTCTGGGCAGCACTGCTGCTCAGGACCAGCTTGGCTTGGGCTACATGGGACATTGCAGCCCCAGCAGCCCAGAATCAGGAGTGCACAAAACGGGTCTTAAAGACAATTTGCCACCCCTTCCTCTTCACTGTGAGTTTTGCACTACACCTCTAAGAAGTGCAGCAAAAATTCTCTTCCCATGACTCAGAAGGCTGGATTCTGATATGAGGTACACCAGTATCAATCCGGAGTAACTTCACTGGCTTCACACCAATGTAATTACACCAGAAACTGGCCCGGAGCCTCCCAGTTCTTCCAAGGTACAAATAGAATAGGTCATTCTGGTGGATCTGAGGGGCCAATCTGAAGAAGACACATTGTTTGACTCCTTAGCAGGCCTACACAAGTATAGTATCACGAGAGCCAGTCAATAACATAGGATGTATCAGAGGGGCTTGTTTACCATACCCAGCACCTTCAGCTTCATGGGAGAGGTCAGCTGTCAGCAGCCTCTCATTGGGAGTCTGTATTAAAGTTGCAGTGAGAGTTCTTCCTCAGGAGGATCTTTTCAAACATGTGGACTGATCTCAGCTGCTACAGCTGGGACCAGTTTGGTTCCAAGTCATCTTGATTTCACTCCTGAACACTTTTCAAGAGCTCTCAGTGAGCCCAAGAATACTGATGGGGCCAGAGTCCTACCAACCAGCCAGGGCCAGGAGGCATCGGCTCTCGAGTCAGGCTTTATTAGAGGTCTTGTTTTGCTTAAGACTTAAATGATGCATGACAATTATTTCTCTACCCCTGACTCCCTTCCTCATCCACTCTGTGCAAGCTCCAGTTCCTGGAGGACAACAAGGCTTTGGTCAGCTGCTTTTCATGCTACATTTATTTCAGCTGCTGAGAGATGGATGGGCTATTTGCATACACACAGCACCTGATTGCTTTGTAGACTCCCCCGCCCCCTTTACACACACTGTTCTTCACACTGAACATTCTCTTGCAGGGCTGCCTTTCCTCAGACAATGAGCACAGACAAAGTGAATGACAGCATGTGCTGTGCTCTACCTTTTATGCCAGGCTAACAATCACAACAGGAAGTGGTGGTATCTTATTGCAGTAACACCCAGAGGTCCCACCCCACATCAGGGCCCCATTGTACTAAGTGCTGTTCGAACACAGAGTAAGAGACCATCCCTGTCCTAAAGAGTTTATAATCTAAACAGAGAGCCCAAGTACTATCATCAGCATTTAACAGCTAGGAAACTGAGGCACAGTGAGATCTGTGGCAGAGCCAGGAACTGATGGGGACCCTGCCCTACTGGGTTTACAATCCAAGGGCGTGATTCTGCCAACATTATGATCACATTACTCACTACCATTGAACTCACTGATCTAGCAGTAAGCACTCTGCCCCGTAGGGTTTGCAAGATCCACTCCCATAGATTTGATGATCGTAATACCCAGCGCTTCCATAAAGCATTACGCCTTCCCAGCATTGTACCAACATGGACTAACTAATCTCCATTTCAGTAGTGGGAAATATTTAATATGACTGAGTTCACAGAACTATAATTCAGCAAAGAGCTGCAAGGTACAGGAAATGTCTGTCACATAGACACATTACATTAGCCCTGTGACGGGTTGGGTCACAGAAACCCCCTTGGGGCTGCCAACTGATGTATCAAGACTACTTCTGCCCCTGCTTTCCTGCCCTGGCAGCTTGGGACTCCAGCACCCTGTCTTGTTGAGCCAGACACGCCAGTCTGCTCCAACACAGACCCAGGGTCTGAACCAACACAGACCCAGGGTCTGAACCATGTGCCCCAAAGCTGCAGACTTAACTGGAAGCAACTAAAGAAGTGTTTCTGTCTTTAACACTCAGATGCCCAACTCCCAATGGGGTCCAAACCCCAAATAAATCCGTTTTACCCTGTATACAGGGTAAACTCATAAATCGTTGGCCCTCTATAACACTGATACAGAGGTATGCACAGCTGTTCCTCCCCCCCGCCCCCAGGTATTAATACATACTCTGGGTTAATTAATAAGTAAAAAGTGATTTTATTAAATACAGAAAGTAGGATTTAAGTGGTTCCAAGTAATAGCAGACAGAACAAAGTGAATTACCAAGCAAAATAAAATAGAACACACAAGTCTAAGCCTAATACAGTAATAAAACTGAATACAGATAAAATCTCACCCTCAGAGATGTTTCAATAAGTTTATTTCACAGACTGGACGCCTTCCTAGTCTGGGCACAATCCTTTCCCCTGGTACAGCCCTTGTTCCAGCTCAGGTGGTAGCTAAAGGATTTCTCATGATGGCCGCCCCCTTTGTTCTGTTCCACCCACTTATATATCTTTTGCATAAGGCGGGAATCCTTTGTCCCTTTCTGGGTTCCCTTCTCAATGGAAAAGCACCAGGTTAAAGATGGATTCCAGTTCAGGTGACATGATCACATGTCACTGTAAGACCTCATTACCCACTTGCCAGCACACACGTATACAGGAAGACTTAAAAGTAAAACAGAGCCATCTACAGTCAATTGTCCTGGTTGATGGGAGCCATCAAGATTCCAAACCACCATTAATGGCCCACACTTTGCATAATTACAATAGGCCCTCAGAGTTATATTTCATATTTCTAGTTTCAGATACAAGAGTGGTATATTTATACAAATAGGATGACCACATTCAGTAGATTATAAGCTTTGTAATGATACCTTACAAGAGACCTTTTGCATGAAGCATATTCCAGTTACATTACATTCATACTCATTAGCATATTTTTATAAAATCACATAGAGTGCAACATCACAAGCCCCATCAGACTAGTAGAACAAGTGATGTCCCAGGACAGGGAAACGGTGTAGGACTGCTTGACAGTCCATGGCTTAAGTTATGCAGGAGGTCAAAGTAGACCATCATAATGGCACCTCGTGTATTTTTAAAGCCATAATCTGTAAGTGAATACTTAGGAAAACCTCTGGCTTTCCATTTGCCCTAGGTCAATAAAGACTAGGAGTTGGTCAAAACTTGGAGTTTCTGTTCCACAGGAAACAGACATTTTGAAATTTGTTTTTGTTCCAATGTAAAACAACAAAAAATTGAAAATTCCCAGGAAATGAAATTCCAAAAAAAATCATTTGGGATGGATCAGAGTGTTTTCTTCCAATTTAAATTTTTAAAATAATGTGCCCCCCACTGGAAAATTTTCAACCAGATTTCTCAGAGAGCCTGGAGCCAGCTTTGTGCATGAATGCAATGAATTTTATCAGTTTTCCCTACAACGTCTACCATATCTAGTTTATAGGTTTGATTTGGACTTCAGTCCAAAGTGGTGACTCAATTCACCTGTGACAGGGTTTCCCTTTAAAATAAATGGTCAAGATTTTTAAAGAGTGACTAAGAATCTAGGGTGCCCAAGTTGAGACACTTTAGAGGGACCTGAGGTTTTAGAAAGAGTGGGGTACCTACTCTGAACATTTCAGGCCCTTTTAAGGTGTCCCAATTGGGCACCCAAAATTACTGGTCATTTTTGGAATCCTAAGCCAACTTTTTTTTTTTTTTAAAGCATGAACCATGAAACACCCAATTAGCAGCTTAAAATGATCTGTCCTCTTAGCTAAGTGCAGCAATTTAACAAGTGCTGACTGTTAGTTTTAATGGTTCTTTAAGAGATCTTTTACGATGCCCAAAGATAATCTGACAAGAGCTTCCTGTTTAAAAATGAAGCATTTTTACGCAAACTGGGTTTACAGACAACTAATTTTAGTCACTGCTAGAAAATCCTTGTTTATTTCAACTGCTTTTTTATTGGTGGAACGGTTACAAGAGTCAAATGCAGCTTTGTCATTGGGCAACCAAGTAACTTAAATGGCCATTTATGGATGAAAATGATTATGACAGTCACTTAAAGGGGCTCTGCTAATAGCCTTATAAATGCTCTTTATTTTCCTAAAAAAAAAAAAAAAACACCCCTGTGCAGAGGCCCAGCCCAAATGTAATACATTGTTTTTCCTTTGTGTTGGCCCTGCTGTAGTGGCGAACTTCATCCCTGTGCAGAGATCGGGTTTGATGTTCCCTGGCTCCTCTGCCAACGTAAGCGGGCACGCTGCAGAACCAACAGTCTGCACCTTTCAGGAGAGCAGGAGCTTGTATAGCTCAGCAGTGCCCCTAATGGTCAGTTAGAGAGCAGCAGTGCCAGGCTCCGTAGAACTCATGGTCCTGGTGCTCGGCTATTGTTGCAGCCACTGTCTTAGCAAGTCCCAGTAGTGTAGTCGAGGGTAAGCTCATTGAAGGAATATGGATTTTGCCCATGTCTAAACTAAACCCTATATCCCCCAAATGAGTTTACCCACATCCCCACCCCCACCCCCAATCACTGCACCACTGGCAAGTCCCTCCAGAGAACTGCAGTGTTTGTTCACGGCAAAGCTGATTTTTAGCTAATGTTAGAAGATCTGTATTTCAAATATTTAAATTGTAAATTGACAGTATTTGCACCAGAATCTGGACTCTAAGCTCTACCAATCAGGGAAGAGAAGAGAAATTTCCCACAGGACTCTGTGCACCCAATCAAAGCCAACCAACCCAGCTTGAATACCAAGCATTGACGACTCACTATAAAAGGCTCATGAATGAGCTAGACAACAGGATTTGGCAGACAGTATTCTGAAAGAAATCTCAAAAAGCAAACACATCTTGAGCTGCTCATGGACCACACACGAAATAAAGCTAGGCTACATTTACTGGTTACATTATTCACTTCGAGAGCTGCCGCACAGCAGTTAGGGGCAAGAGGGTACATAGGAGAAAGAGGGATTTCCAGGATTCTCTTCGTGACAGAGGATTCCAGAAAAAATGGGTTTACACTGAAACCAGTACATCAAATTTACTGTGAAGTTATTTGTGCAACCTCCAAAGGTTTAGTCAGAGACAGGAATTTAGCATGTGTCATACCACATCACATCACTGGTTCATCGAGTCTGGTATCCTGCCTCAAGGAAGAGTGGAGGAGAACCATAATGCACCTCACCAGGTGGGCCTTCCAAAGATAGAGGCTAACTCACCCAAGCACAGGCTGCACAAGGACATAGGCCCACAATTTCCATTAGTAGAGAAGCCTTATTTTATGTGCTAAGCCCTGTGTGCTAGGCTATATTAGTCCTTTAAGCATGATCGTTTTTAAAAAGAACCTTACGTGGGGGGAGGGGAAATCTTTGGGATAAGGCCTGAGGAGGAGAAGACTGCCCGAGATTCCCCTTGCTAATTTTTTCCAGAATCATTCTGCTGTAAAGGCAGGGGTCTGGCCCTACAACTTGATGCCCTTACCTCGAGTAGGGGGCGTATCATTTTCTCAGTTCCCCTCTGGAGCAATGCCTCATGCTGTAGAAAGTTTAGCCCTTCAGTCAAATATAAAACTCTTCCAGACTGTCCAAAGGCCTAAATGGGCCAACAGACTGGCCATAAGCTTTCATTACACACACTGCCTCATTGGGTTCCTTCTCTCAGGAAGGTCTCTTTCACCCCAAAAAGTGTCCCTGGCCAGAGCCTCTCAGGCCCTAGCTCATCACAGGCCCTCCCAGCTGGGAGCTAAAATACTTCCCTCTACAACTGCTGTAGCGAGTAGAGGCTTCCTGTTTCCCTTGACTAGAAGCCACAGTCCTGGGCCTCTGAAAGGAAAGAAACATATGTTTGCTGCAGATGTGATAGCAGCCATCTTGGCCAACACCAGAGTCCTCCAGAGCTGAAGGTGTTTACAACTTGAGCAAAAGAACCAGGCTCTCAAAACTAAGGGATTGTAACATGCTCTGTGGACCAGGGACTGGGTGCCATGGGGACACATTATAACACAACCAGACTGCTTCAAATACCCAGTTATTTCCATCAGCCAGGGAAAGGAAAACTCCAAACAGAGCCCAAATTCACAGCCTGGCCATCCATTACATACATACCTTTACCCCATCGCCAGGCTCCAGTGCAGATTTACCCTGAAGAGACCCACCAGCAGCAGCTACCATACCTTTCAAAATCTCCTCCAACATGCCTAGGACAAGGATTTATATAACAGACACTCTTTCCCAGCATGCATCTATGCCCAGCTCAGAGTAGCATGGGACCAGAGGGCCTTTCTTAAAGGGTCCATGCAACCCTAGTGGAACTGGCAACAAGTCAAGCCTCCAGATCCCAATAGAACTTCTAGAGGCACATGTGTCTTCCAGCCAGCCCGGTGTCTTTGCAGCAGTTCTGGTGCCCTCTCAGGTTGAGAGAGATCTACCACCTCACCCAGCTAAAGTGATTACTAGCTCAGATAGCCTGCCCCAGAGTCCGTCAGGTAGGCTGCTGCTCACACCACCTCAAAGCCTACCGCTGTCTGGAAGCTGCCCCTCTACCAAGCCTCCAGAGAGGGAACCAGTGATATATATTACCCTTAACAATCTTTAGCAAGAAACTCTCCACAGAAAATAGGAATCCTCCTCTCTCCTCATACTTTGCCCAGGCACCGCTACCAACTCTGCCAGACCACGTTCTCCGACAGGATGCACCCAACCTGCTGAGCTCTCCTGAAACCCTAGCTTAGAATTTAAGCACTTCCGGGCAGCAGCTGACTTTCCTCTTGTTCATCATGAAGCACTGAGCATGTTATCAGCGCTAATAAATAACGGCCAGGCGATGATGGAAGGATAGGGATTTTAATTACTCAGGTGCTCGGTGCAAATGGAAGACAGCGGGGACATTTTACAATGAGACCTCAGTGTCTGAGCGTGTAACCAGTCAGCTAGAACAGTGTTCTTATGTCAAGATAAGAGGAGAGAGCAGCCTTTATTCTTGTTACAGAGCTATAATGACCTGCGGTGTTCGCATGTGAGGACTGCATTCTGGGCATGCACTCTTGATTTGAAGGAGGAGGTTAGAAACAGACTAAAGAAGGCAAAAAGCTCAGTGCTAGAGGGCCGGTGGTGAAGAGGAAGAACACATCAATGCCACTATCTGTTAGTCTTTAAGGTGCCAACAGACTCCTCGTTGTTTTTGTGGATACAGACGAACACAGCTACCCCCCGATACTTGACATCTATGCCACACACATGCCGTGGGCTGTGAGCAGCAGGGACTGAATCTGGGACCGCTGCACTTAAATGCATGGGCCTCTACTACCTGTGCTAGAAAACTCACCTCCATTCGCTATGGCAGGAGTAGGCTCATCAACCTCTTTCTGTGGCCCAGCCACTATTGGGGGGAAGAGGGGGACAGAGCACCAGACTAAGCACCTTTCAGCATTCCTGCCAGAACATGACTGTATCTACCATACTTCTCTACTGTCCCCTCTCCAAGGAGCATCACTCACTTTACATTAGTGTGGGAGCTAGGAAGTAGTGTCCCCTTGCTGAAAATCGTTGACATCTGAAACAATGAGCCACAGAGCTGGGGATGTAGGAAGAGTTCACTCCACTAAAAGAAAGAGTCCCTCAGCATGCTAACATTTCCTACATGATTCATATATTTTGGTGCCTCTCATTTTGGGGCACTGTCTCACCTGGCCTCCCACATTTGTCCTTTGGCAGGTTGAGAGGTCTGGCTCCTAGCTGCCTGAACTGTGCATGTGGAACCCCTGTGCAGATGACATCCACGGATGCCCCAAATGTCTCACTGTGACTGCTGCATCACAGCACACCACTACGCCACATTTCCATCTGACATATACCCAAAATAAAGTTGTTTATTTAAAAGATATTTGGAGCAGCACTTTACAATAAGTGGCAAATCATTATTTAATTCCTTTGGTACTCATCGAAATAACATCAATCAAAACTAATGCATCTGCTAGCTAAATATGAATGTAATCATCCATTAAAATGTTAACATTCATGAAAACTGTTTATTAAAATAAAGTGATAAGCATCTCCTTGTGATTTGGCAATCAGCCTATGTCCCCTTAAGGCACAGTTGGTACACTGGCTGTTTGGAACTGGATTATGTTTGAAATGTCCCATCCGCTTATATCTCCCTTTATTCAAAAAACACAATTTAGCTTTTGCAAGAAGCCCTGGAAGCTACACCCTTTTTACCCTTGAACACATACATTGCAATGAAGACTCCACCTGCACTGCCCAATACTAATTTGGCAATGCTGCCCAAAGCGGTAAGGAATAGGCTGACCCACCCAACCCAAGCTATAGGGGTTGGGCTGCCAAAACAAAGGCTCTAGAGGTAAGAAAGCAGCACTGCGGTGCTTACATTTGAGCCAGGGCTTGCCAGGGCTGAGCTCTGGCACCTTTAGGCGTGGCAGTTCATAGCCCCAGCACCTCCAGGCCTGCGGCGTCAGTTATGAAAGTAAAAAAATGGCTTGCGCCCCCTTTCGTTACAAATTAAGCACCGCAGCTCTGCTCCATGGTAGCTCTCGCTGTAGTGGTGGGAGCCTGGGGGCAGGATGGAAGAAGGGCTTGGTAGCCTGATCTGTGCCTGTGCATAAGGGAGCCACACAAGTGGCATCTATTAGAAGATGGGACCAGCCGTAGAATGCCAGCACAGCTATCCTTGATGGAGAGGAATTCATTTCCTCCCTGCCCTGAATTATGCACATGTCCTTTGTGCAAGGACCACTTTACTCCTGTAGCAGCACAGGATTTAGCCACAGGGACCATATTCCACTACTGGACATGTGTACACGGCTCCAGCTGAAACCAAGGGAAGCCATGCACACCCCCAGAGCCCTCATTTAGATTTCTGATGGGGGCAGAGGAGTTCTCGTGACTAGCGGGCGCCGTGCAATAAGAATGACTGGCAACTTTTGACAAGTTTCTTTCTCCTTGTTGTACTTACGCTGTGTGAGCAGTAGGATTGTTTCTATGTTACAAGTGCCCTTAAATTCCTAAGGACTCTGCCAACCCTGGTGACCGTTCAGCACAGCCTGTTAAAAAGGAGTCTCACACAGTGCACCTTCTCCTGGAGATTTTCCTGTTGTCCCTTCCTGTTCTGATTTTGAGCTTATGCCTTCACTACCATAGTATTTGAGCACCTCACAGTCTTCAGTGGATTTATACTCCCTGCGTTCCTCTGTGGTAGGGAAGTGCAGTTATCCCCCTTTTACAGATGGGGAACCAAGGCCCAGGTTTTTAAAGGTGTTTCACTGTTGCTGCACTCAGCATTGCAAAATCTCACTGATTTAGGAGCCTAAATAACATTTTTTCCAAAGGGATTTATGCACTTAGAAGCCAAAATCCTATTGACTGTCAATAGGATTTTGGCTCCTAAATCAGTTAGGTATTGCAACCTTTTACAATCTGGGCATAAGGCACATGAAGGCTAAGTGACTTGCCCAAGGCCACATGGGAAGTCTGTGGTAGAACAAGGACTTCAAGCAAGTTTCCCCAATTCCTAACCTACTGCCCTAACCACTGAACCAAAATCAGAACACTATAAAATAAACATCATTCAGCCTTGAAGTACATTTTGCTTTTCGTGTATGAAGGAAAACAACCCACAATCCTATTTTCTATTCCTTTCATGCCTCCATACTTTGACTGGTACATGTTTCCCCAAAGATATTGAAAATGTAACCATTTTTGTAATGAACAACAAACCACACTGAATATATCTTGTAACAAAATGTATATGAAACATCACAACTAGCTGCCTGTTTGACAAATATGTTTTGGAGTCCAAGGGCCAGATTTTCAAAGATGTTCAGGCACCTGAAATGAATGGGAGTTAGGCAACTAGTAGGGCTTACAAAAGTGCTTAAGTGAGTTAGGTGCCTATCTGCAACTTTAGGCACCTCAATTAGGGTGACCAGATGTCCTGATTTTATAGGGACAGTCCAGATATTTGGGGCTTTTTCTTATATAAGTGCCTATTACCCCCCATCCTCTGTCCCGATTTTTCACACTTTCTATCTGTTCACCCTAACCTAAATGCATTTGTAAATGTGGTCTGAAGGTCCTAAATTGCAATGTTAAATTGTTCCAAAAAGAAGCAAACCTAAGTGCTGTGTTTGGGGGAGGAGGTGAATTGCCCATTCGAATATATTTTTAGGATCCATTCGTTCAAAAATCTGTGTTCAGCACTTAGCAAGACTGTTAAAAAAAAAAATCAATGTTTGCTCTGCCGACTACCAGGTTTTAGCCATTTCAGCTGAATGGACGAATGCAGCCACAACTGCTTCGTATTTTCCGAGCAAGCAAGCAAGCAATTGTCTGTTATGTTTAACTTTAAGCCTCTCATCATCATCGTCAGTATATTAAGATTGAAAAGAATTGATCCAAATCCCTTTGATAATTATGTGAGCTGTCTTCATGTTGTACCATTTCCATTGTCATTCAGAATTAGTCAATGGACATTAAAAAATAAAGAATTGCCAGGACTGTATAAAACACATCATTTCTAGTTTCCTGTGCGACTAAGGGCTTGTCGACATGGGGAAATTGACCAGCGTAGCCATAGCAGTCAAAAGTAGTTACAGTAGAACCTCAAAGTTACAAACACCTTGGGAATGGAGACTGTTCAAAGCTCTGAACAAAACGTTATGGTTGTTCTTTCAAAAGTTTACAACTGAACATTGACTTAATACAGATTTGAAACTTTACTGTGGAGAAGAAAAATGCTGCTTTCCCTTTATGTATTTAGTAGTTTACATGTAACATAGTACTGTTCTGTGTTTGCCTTTTTGGAGGAGGAGAAAGGGGGGTTCTGCTGCTGCCTGATTGCATACTTCCGGTTCCAAATGAGGTGTGTGATTGACTGGGTCAGTTCGTAACTGAGGTTCTACTGTAAGTGAATTATTCTGCTTCAGTAATTATTCCAGAATAAAGTCACTTTTATTCCAGAATAGTGTCCACATGGGGGAGTTGTATCAAGACAGCTATAGCAGCATAATTATTCCACTATAACTATGCCACTTAATTTCCCCAATACAGAGGCTTGAGAGAGTTCATAAGAAGCATTAGATGGCATTTCTGATTTTTTCATGCCTGCAAGTTGAAATTATTATACAGCACAGAGCGCAGCACACTGTTTGTCTTACAACCATGTACAAGCAGGATGTTTGTGTCATACTGGGATGTTCTGCTGCTGAACTTCAGCTTAAAGGGGAGAAGAGACTGAGATGATGTGCCTGTAGAAAAGGGAACTGGATTGATAGCATAAAATTTTCAAAGGTGCCTAAGTCCCATTTTCAAAAACTCTTACTGTACTGACATTCCACCTTACCAATCTTTAGCCTAGATTTTTAGGTTGAATTATATATGTCCATTGCTAGGAATGGGCAACAGGGGATGGATCACTTGATGATTACCTGTTCTGTTCATTTCCTCTGGGGCAGCTGGCATTGGCCACTGTCGGAAGACAGGATACTGGGCTAGATGGACCTTTGGTCTGACTCAGTATGGCTATTCTTATGTTCATTTTCATTATTAGCAGGGCCGCCCGGGGTGGGGGGGGGGGGCAAGTGGGGCAATTTGCCCCAGGTCCCGGGCCCTGCAGGGGCCCCCATGAGAATATAGTATTCTATAGTATTGCAACTTCTTTTTATGGAAGGAGCCCCCGAAATTGCTTTGCCCCAGACCCCCTGAATCCTCTGGGCGGCCCTAATTATTAGTATTGCATTAATGCTTTTTTTAAGGTATGCATAATTTATTTTAAAATTGTTGTATTTGGGTTTTTTTAATGGTGTGTTCTCAATAGTGCATTTTATACACACACACACACACACACACACACACACACCTCCTTATATTATCAAAGTGGCAGTCTTTCAGTATCTTTTTTGCGGCTGTGGCTGGCTGTTGGCTGGCAGTCTGTTCTTGGCTGGAGAAGTGTGTGGATTCAGGTCACACACGATTCATTAAAGTTACTGAAGATCATCATCCCAAGCAGTATTCTGGAAGCACATAATTAAACTTCAAGCCTTTGCAGAATTCAAAGTACAACTGAACTTTCCCCCAGTATGCACAGCAGTGCACAATTGAATAGCGACATTATTATGGGGTTATGCCTCCTTTTGAAGCATTAGGCATTAGCCAGTGCTGAAGGCCAGATACCAGACTCGAGGAAGGGAGGCTACGAGCATATGGGAAGTGGTGTAATGAAAGCCCAAAGCCCCTGGACTTTGAGTCAGGAGACCTGGGTTCAATTCCATAGACATCCTACATGACACTGTGACTGGAACGACCTTGTGCCTCAGTTCCCCATCTGTAAAATGGGGGAAAGATTTCCCTCTCTCAGAGGAGTATTGTGAGGTTAAAAACCATTCATAATTGTGAAGCATTTGGGTGGGATGAGGATCATTTAAGTATCTAAAGAGATATACGATTCGGTTGACATTCAGAGGCTGATGATGATGGTAGCCATAGAAGTACCTAGGAGGTAGGAAGTATAGCAAATGCTCTAACTATTTTGCTTCATTTATGAGAGAGGGGGAGAGAAGTAGTGGAGGGAAATACATGTCTGCCTTGTTCTACTGAACAACCAGAACTTTATAGAAGTTCTAGAAGAATATTTGAACCCCTGTATATTGCTGGGTTTTCCATTTCCTGCCTGAAAATGTCATGACCCTCCAGATGAAATGTGTTTATTGACATATAAGGAAAGATCTAACACTGATTATATGTGGGGGAGGGGAGGGAAGGGAGGTCTTTTAACAAAAGATGGATAAATTAACAGAAAAGAACTTCGCATGAGCCTTTCCATGTTCTGAAACTGGAGTTTAAAAAAAATGTGCAGGTAACTATGTTTATTCACTTATATTTCACTTCATGCAATTTCTTTGTTCCCTCCGGAGCCAGAAACAGATGCCAAAATTTTCCATGGTTTACCGAAAGCCATGCTATGGAATCGGTCTCTTCTAAATCTGTTTACTAGAACTGGTCAAGAGTTTTCCCTGTGAGCTATTTTCAGAATCAAGCATTTTTATGGAACACTACATTTTTCAGCGTTTTTTTTGGGGGGGGGGGGGAAAGAGTTACAAATTAAAAATTCTGCAATGCAAAAAGATCGAAAAAATGTCTGGGACTCAGTCAGTTGAAAAGGTTAACAGGCCCATTGTTACAATGTACTTACAGCCTTATCAAATCTAATGTAAATAGTGCTGGCCACCCTGGCTGAATGAATTATATGGCAGTCCAGCTGTTTAAAAATAGCACACCAGAAGTTCCCTTGGACTCCTCATTGCCATTGCAAATACTCCTAAGTGCTGAGGCTGAGGCATTGACTCCACCTGTGAAGCAGAAAACTGGATGAGGACACCAAAGGGAAAGAAGAGCAGTGCAGTGAAATCTAGTTCCAAGACATTCTCAGCTTGCGAAATAAAAACAAAGCAAACTAGGAATGTTAAAAGGCTGCCAAAGAAAGCATTGTCTTCACAACGAACAAAAGTCTGATTAATAATTAATTGCTTGCCAGCTAATTAGCATTCCCTTGGGCAGCTGTCTATAGAATGCCTTCCATTTCCAAACATCACCCAAGGCCAACGTCAAGTGCACAAACGGTGGGTTAGCAACTGATTTGTTCGCAACTGATTTGTTCCCTGAAATAAGTGGTTTCCCCATCTCCTACTGTCACCCCTTCTCTTCACCCCGGGTTTTAGTTTATTACAATGTCAGCCAAGTAGAAAATGTTAGTCATAGCGGAGTTGTCTCCTCTCTGTTCCTGGGCAGTGCCATGTGTATCTTTTGATGAGACCCTGATGCTTTCTCTGTCAACTGTTCCTTTGCAAAGCGCTCTCAGCCTGTGTAATCTGAGAACCACTATAGTGGCACAGTGGCTGACGGAAGCCTTGTTTGGCTGCTACTTCACAGGGGAAAAAAAAAAAACAGTTACAGTCTGCAAGGAGCAGATTAGCAACAGAGGCGGGGACCGAATCTTGGCTTTAGAAGCAAAGGCAGCATTTAGGGGACTGTTCTCCAGCTAATGCTTGAATTCAGTTCCTATTAACACTAATGAGACTTACACACTTGCAGACACCTTGAGAGAGAGAGAGAGAGAGAGAGAGGAAAAAAAACAGAAATGACAGCTAAGTGCAGACAGAAAGAGCAATCCTTTACCCTCAGATTTGTGCCAGCCTTAGAAAAATGCACTTTCCGTTTTAAGAATTTAGCATCTTTACAGCTGTGTTTTTTAAATGAGCTCCTGCATTTGCTGAAATACCATTTCAGAGCAGGGAGCTCTCTCAACAAATTGCCACCACATGGCCGAGCCAAAGAACATTGGAAAGCTCACCCAAATGGAACCTCCAGGAACAAAGAGGCTTGCCCATCACCATTACATACTCACATCTGTGCCAGGAGCATGTCTCAGACCAGCCCTGCTGCGTGAATTGAAGAAAAGATGCTGCTGTCCCTCAGGCCCTGGCCCAGCAAAGCACTTACACATGTACTTAACTTCAAGTATGTAAATAGTCCCATTCACTTCAGTGGGATTACTTGCAGGCTTGAAATGAGGACACGCTTAAATGTTTGGTGATCAGGGCCTTAGAATGTTTAAGATCAGGAGTCAGTCCAATGAAGTCAGGGGGCCAGAATTCTGATCTCCATTAACCTGGTGTAAATGCAGAGTAAGGTGACCAGATGTCCCGATTTTATAGGAACAGTCCTGATATTTGGGTTTGGTTTTTTTTTTTAGATGGGCTCCTATTACCCCCCACCCCGTCCCGATTTTTCACACTTGCTATCTGGTCACCTTATGCAGAGTAACTCTTCCCTGAGCTGGCCCAGAGGAAGCTGTTCTCAGAGTACAGGGGTACTGACAGTCTATGGGAGAGTCTGAAAGTTATTCCACTTAGGAACAATTCTGCTTTTGTAGCAAAATGTGGCCAGATTCATGTGTGACTTACGCCATTGTTGCCAGGGCCGGCTCCAGGCACCAGCCCACCAAGCTTGTGCTTGGGACGGCACCTGGAGGGGGGCGGTGCGGCGCTCCGGCCGCCGGGGAGAGCGGGGCCACCCTTCCCTGGTACACCCCGGAAGAGAGATGGCAGTGAAACACCATCTGTACATGCGCGCACACACACACACACACACACCCTTTTAGTTAAGGGAGATGCTATGTAGCCTTAGCCCTAGAGCTGGATTTCCTCTATGTTGTAAATAGAGATCTAAAAGATACAGGAAGTTTCATAAGGTCTTGTTATGTGCAAATATTTTACTTGTGTGTTTATGTGCGTGCCCACACATACACACATTGTTAGATTGTAAAGATGTTCCTGTGATAATTTCCTGGAAGGGGAGGGTAGCCTTTTGTTACTTGCCTCATATGTATAGAAATATTACTAGACATATTTTTTTAAATTAAAGGAGAAGGAAGAAGATGGAGACTGCCTGGAGATGCGGACTCTAGCCAGAATGTGACACATCAGACATCTACTTTCCCAAGAGGCTTCAGCAGTACTAAACACAGAGAGGAGAAGAATCCGCAGCATTGTGTTCAGCCAGAGCTAGCATGTGTCCTTGGCACAGGGTGTACTGGGAGAAGAATTTGGCAAGCAGCAATTGTTGGGGCGCCAAGGATTACACCAGCCCACCTATCACACGGGCAGCCAGTAATAATGGTGTGAAAGCCATTGTGGGAAAGAAATAAGTCAAAATTAGATAATAAAACATGTAAAATAATTTGAAAAAGCAACTAAAAAAGCCAACAGAGACCAGGGCTTGAAGTCTATTGAAGACAATGGGAGTTTTTCAATTGACTTCACTGGGGTTTGGATCAGACCCTTCAACTCCAGACGGCTGGGAACAGATCATTCTGTTTCACACACACGCTCACAAATCGGATCAGCTTATGAAGTGCCAGTAATGGCAGCCTGAGAGAACGTCACATTACTTGGGATGCAATCTCCTCGGGGCAGAGAGCATCCTTTTCTTCTGCATTCGTACAGCGCCTAGCACAGTGGGGTCTTGCTCTATGATTGAGGCCTCTAGGTAGTATGGCAATACTAATAAATAATATTTCCTTTCACACCCAGCAAAGCACTGATGCAGCAAAAGAGCTGAGACAGGGAAAGAAGCAAGATCTTCAGAGTGAAGGGATCAATAGACTTGGTTAAGTACGGATGCCTTGGGGGAGGGAGCTTATTGGCCAAGTAGACTGAGAAAAAACAAACGGGTACGTATCTTTTATTCTGTCATCACCACAGTTAAGTTATTATTGACATTCTAAACACTTGCTGGTAATTTCTGACCAGCTTCCTTCCAGGTGCAGGGCCCCACTATCCCCAAACCCTTCTCAGAATTCAGTCACCTCACTGGGTACACTACAGAACAATAGCCCCAGTACTCCCATCAGTTACCACAAGCATAAGTCTGGAGTATCTACATTAATGTCCAGGGAGATAACGCCAGACGCCAGTGTACTAAGGCTAGGATTTGGCCTGTCGAGTTGCCCTCTGTGCCTCATATCCAGTCATGAGCAGTTGACCCATAAAATGGGGGAATAAATGGCTACTAACTGAGTAGCTGTAAAGGGTTTTGGAATCAATCTCTTAAAGGTGCCTTTAAAGATCCTGCCTTTACTAGTCTGTTTCCGCATATATGGATATGTGAAGGATTAACTTAAATTATATAAATTCATGGAGCCCAACTCTCCTGTCAGACCAATACAAGTCAGGGGTCACTCCACTGAAGCCAATCGAGTTACACTGGAATAAAACTGGCATAAGTGAGAGGAGAATCGAGTGCATGTTTCCTTTAAAGTAAACAGGCCATTAAGAGATTTATAATCCAGACCACATTGCAACACTGTAACATAAATAAGATTCACAGTGTACCGTATCTGATGTATTACAGACTGTAATATGAAACAAATGGCCATTTTTCCTTGAGGATCTCCCAGCTGAGAGCTTTGGGACCAAAAGTAATGGGAAATATTCTCCTGTATTCATGTGTCATGCATTGCTCCCATTAGTATTAATGGGAACTGTGTGCCCAAACAGAAAATGTGTACATCAGTGACTTCAACTGTGTATTATTGAGTCTCTAGACGAAAATTCCAGTTACGCTATAACCACATGCAATGGTTCTGCTAAACAGCAGCCCTGGTTCTTTTGTCAACTTTGCAAAGCATTTGAGGAATAAAATCACTTGTACACTAAGGGTAGACAGTGTGGAGCTGTCAAACGTGACAGTTTTACTTCATGGAGTATCTTGTGAATGTTTTCTCTCCTATACTTGTTGCATGTGGCTTCACACTACCTGAGCTTTGTTCTGAATGTCTGGTATTCATAGATTCCAAGGCCAGAAGGGATATTCCAATCACCTAGTGACTAGTTTGACTTCATGTATTACATGGGTCACCGAACTTCCCCAAAACAACTCCTAGAGCACATCTTTTGGAAACACATCCTATCTTGATTTAAAAATAGTCAGTGATGAGAATCCACCATAACCTTTGGTAAATTGTTCCAATGGTTAATTACCCTCCCTGTTAAAAATGTATTCCTTATTTCCAGTCTGGATTTGTCTAGCTTCAACTTTCAGCCATTGGATCGTGTTATACCTTTCTCGGCTAGATTGAAGAACCCATTATTAAATATTTGTTCCCCAACTTATAGACTCTGATCAAGTCACCCCTTAACCTTCTCTTGTTAAGCTAAATAGACTGAAAGAGCTCCATCACTAAGGCACATTTTCCAATCCTTTAATCATTCCTGTGGTTTTTCTCTGAACTCTCTCTAATTTATCAAAGCATCCTTCTTGAATTGGTGACACCAGAACTGGACACAGTATTCCAGCCACGGTCGCACCTCTGCCAAGTAGAAGTTAAAATCTCCTACTCAGGATTTCCTTGTTTATGCATCCCCGGATCACATTAGCCCTTTTGGCCACGGTGTCACACTGGGAGCTCCTGATCAGCTGGTTATCCATCAAGACCCCCTGAATCTTTTTCAGAGCAATTGAGTCCCAGGATAGAGCCCCCCAACCTGAAAGTATGGCCGACATTCTTTGTTCCTAAATGTATACATTTACAGTTAGCCATATTAACTAGAGGTGTGCTCAGGCCTAATTTTACAGCTCGACCCGCACCTCAACCCAACCCAAGAGCATCGAGTCTTTTTCAGATCCAACAATTCCCCCAACCTGCATCAGCACTGCTGCCTTGTCTTCTGGGGCTCAGCCTGGTAGGGGCTTCCTGCTCCCTGTGTCTGAGAACCATCTCCGGCCACCATCTGCCAGTGGAGTTGAGGCATCAGCTGCTGCGTGTTCCATTCCTGCCAGCCTCGACTGCCTCGCGTGCTGTGTGCGTTGCAGAGCAAGAGGTGCTGCGACTCGTTGGCATGCTCACTCTGCGGCACACACAGCAGAGCGAGGTGATAGTGTCCACCAGGAGCGAGACACGCAGCCTCCACATCAAATTCATAGGCAGGAGAGGTGATCGGCACCTATCCTACCCAAGCTTGAGAGGGCTGGGTTGTTTTCAGACCTAACCCGGACACTCGTAGTCAGGTCCTGTTAGGGTCAGGCCAGGTTGCTTGGTTTGATTATTAAAATGCATATTGTTTGTATGAGCCCAGTTTACCAAGCAATCCAGATTGCTCTGTACCCATGACCTGTCAACTTCATTATTTATCACTCACCCCATTTCTGTGTCATCTGCAAACTTTATCAGTAATGATTTTATGTTTTATGCTAGGTCACTGATAAAAAATGTTAAATATCATAGGGCCAAGAACCGATCCCTGTGGGACCACTAGAAACACACCCACTTGATGATGATTCCCCATTTACAATTATATTTTGAGATCTATCAGTTAGCCAGTTTTTAATCCATGTAATGTGTAATATTAAATTTATATCATTCTAGTTTTCTAATCAAAATATCGTGAAGTACCAAGTTAAATGCCTTACAGAAGTCAAAGTATTAGTACTTCAAAACTATTACCTTTGTCAACCAAACTTGTAATCTCATTTAAATAAATAAATAAAAAAAGAAAGTTAGTTTGACAGGATCTATTTTACATAATACCATGTTGATTAGTATTCATTATATTATCTTCCTTTAATTCTTTATTAATCAAGTCCCATAACAGCTACTCTATTGTCTTGCCCGGGACAAGCAGAGTGTGTGACCCTGAGAGAAGTCTAGAGAGGGGGCTTCTGGGGCTGGGGCTTGCTAAAAAGACTTGGGGCTGTAAGCAAAGAAACTATCAGGACCTTGTACATTCTTAGTCCATAGAGAAAATAGCATCAGAGAAAAATACCTGACTTTACCATCAATTCCTCCTCCTAAGTGGAACAATGTGAGACATCCCGAATTGGCTAACTGCTCATGTCAAAAGGGGTAGCTTACATTCCATTAGAAATAGTATGTGATCACATGCCTGATTCTGAACTCACTCATGCCAGCGTGACTCTGCTGACTTCACTGGAATTACTCCTGGTTCACACCAGCTTCACAGTCAGGGCCTGTAATGTGTAGGTATGATGAGGCAGAGTTGGGGTTGCATGTGCAATCTAAACTGTAACATTTGACATTTTTGGAGTGGTTAATTGTAGAACCTTAATGTAGTTTTTGGATGGAATTTCACTGAGCTTATTCCAGGCATAAAACACCAAATCCTTTCAACCCTCCTTAGCTAAAGTAATGCAGAAAATGTGCAGCTATAATGTAAAAGCTTAATCCTAGAGTTACTGTCCAACTACAATAAATATCCACATAATTTTGTGTATTCCTTTGACAAAGTTGTAATTAGTGCAATAGAAAACTGCAAACATTTCCATGCTGACTCTAAATAAAGATGTCTGCCAATGATACGGGGTCAGTGGGAGGCTATTCCAGGAATTCAGAATGTACCCCCTTGAGCAAGGAATGAAAGTATATCTGTAAAAATAGAAGGTGAGACTATCTCTGACAGCAAAATTGCCAGCGGTAGCTTAACAGGAACTTGGTTACATTGCTCAGCGAGCCTCAATGAATTAAATAAATTGAAATGCTAATGACAGAGTAAATCCCCAATGCAGTGATAGGATAAAGCAGTCAGATTAGGTTTCAAACAGGGTGAGTTCAATGCCATCATGGAGACCAGGGCCCATCTAGACAAGAGTAGAGGGTGCTTTAAAAAAAAAAAAAAAAAAAAAAAAAAAAAAAACCCACACACACACACAAGCGAACACATTTTAATTAACGTTTTAAAACCCAGCTGTAGACAGTTTAACACATGCTCATTGGTCAAGGTGAACTCTGTCTACACTAGAATTTTTTCAAATGATAACTAAAATGTATTAGATAAACATCTAAAAAAAACCCTACCTTTTCTGATAGTCTAAATACACCCTTAGTGTCATTTTCTGTTTCCCTGACTAGTTAAATTTCACTGCCCTGACATGTGTGGCATTAGCCTATCAGACAGTTCCCTAGGGGTGTTATTCAAACTTTTCTGACTGCTTCCAACTTTACAGTAAGATTTGTCACAAATTTATGCAAAACTAGATGTTTAGATTTTTAAAAGGCTGTATCAACATATGCTTAGAGTAACCAGGGGTGAAAGTAATATTAAATTCTTACTGGTACAGGGGCCGGCTCCGGCCCCTGGAAGGGGCAGGGCCTCAGGCAGAAGGGGCGGGGTCAACCTCCCTCAGCCAGCCCATCCATGCTGTCTGGCCCCCGCCGCCCGGAGCTCTGGCGGCGATTTAAAAGGGCCTGGGGCTCCTGCCGCTGCCATGGTAGCAGTGGCAGCAGCCGGGAACTCCAGGCCCTTTTAAATCACCAGTCCCGGGGCAGCTGCCCCTTTTGCCCTCCCTCCCCCGCCCCCTGTCAGTGGCGGGGGGCAAAAGGGGTAACGGCGTTAAAGCACTGCCACGGCAGTGCTTTAAGGAGGGCTGTGTATGGGCCAGTACCGGCTTCTTACCAGTACACTGTACCGGACCACTTTCACCCCTGAGAGTAACGCACCTAGGTTTTTGTAATCTCTCTCAGTACTTCAAAGATCCTTATCACCATAGCAATGAGTGCCTCTGTGACCAGAATCCCAGGGGAGCCAGCTGAGGTCACTCAATGAGGGTGAACTGCAAAGAATGGAGCAGGCAAGCCCCAAAGCTGGTGGATATTCCAATACTTAGATTTACCAAGTCAGCACAAAGCAATTTCTATTATACCTCACTGGTTACTCAGAAGCCAACAACACAGTTCCCTTAAAGAAACTCAGCCTCAGGCCTCCACCCAGACACCCAAGTCAGGTATGAGGAGGATTTCTGAAAATCTTATTTCATCATATAAAAAAGATTCTACCAATCCCAAAGGATCAGACACATTACCTCCCAGGTTAATGAATATCCCAGACCTTTCCCAAATATACGCTTACAGCCAATTCTTATTAACTAAACTAAAATTTATTAAAAAAGAAAAGGGGGCATTGGTTAAAAGATCAGCATACATACAGACATGAGTCAACCTTGAGATTCAGATCTATAGCAGAGATGGAGAGCTTTGTAGATGCAAAGGATTCTTTCAGAAACAGTTCAAAGGTTATAGTCCGATGTTTATATTCAGGGCAGTTCAGTCAGGACTGGGATCTCAGTCCTTATGGCTTAGGCTTCCCCTGCATGAAGCCTCAAGCAGATCTGAGATGACAGGATCAGGAACCAAACCATTCTTAATACAGTTTCAGGCCTTCTTTGTCAGCTCGAAGTCCATCGATGAACAATAGGCACTCATTTCCTAAGCATTACCTGGTAATTATTCACACAGATTAACATAAGGCCATTTGCAGATGATTGGCTATACATGTCAAAGAGAGATGAATACAGAGATACCTTATGTTTACAGTTCATTTAAATGGTAAGACGTTCATTTGATCTCTGAATTAACAGAATACAGCATAGATAGGGACTGTGATTACATGGTTGACCTCTACCAATATATGAGTAAATACACAAAAAGACAAACATTATCTCCCCATATGTTTTTAAGGGTTGAATTTGAGTCATTTATCCTCCAGGATGCTTAACCCTTTCTGGTCATATGTCACAGCCTCACAGTCATGAATGGATTTTATCCTCCCTACACCTCTAGGAGGTATTATCCCCCTTTGGCAGATGGGGATGGAGGCACAGTGCAAATTAAATGACTTCCCTATGATCACATAAGAAGTCTATGACTAAGCTAGAACTTGAACCCAGGCCACCCAAGTTCCAGGCCAGGGTCTTAGCCACACAGTCAGCCTTCCTGCCCATTGTTACACTCTTAAAGGAGAGTGACATACACACCCAAAATGTAAATTCAGAGTTCAGGCTGAAACTCCACCCTTTTAAGATTAGGCACGGCGGAATATGTTGAGTGGTTCTATCACCCAGTAAATACCAACAGGTGCTGATCCATTCCTCCCTCACCCAAGGTCACCCAGCAAGTCAAAGGCAGAGCTGTCCGATTGCTTGGATGCTGTCATAGAATCATAGAACTGGAAGGGACCTCAAGAGGTCATCTAGTCCAGTCCCTGCACTCAAGGCAGGACTAAGTATTGTCTAGATCAGTGCTTCTCAAAGCCGGTCCACCGCTTGTTCAGGGAAAGCCCCTGGTGGTTTGGGCCGGTTTACCTGCCGCGTCCACAGGTTCGGCCGATTGTGGCTCCTACTGGCTGCGGTTCGCCGCTCCAGGCCAATGGGGGAGGTGGGAAGCCGCGGCCAGCACAGCCCTCGGCCTGCCCCACTTCCCGCATCCCCATTGGCCTGGAGCGGTGAACCGCGGCCAGTGGGAGCCGCGATCGGCTGAACCTGCAGGCTCGGCAGGTAAACAAACCGGCCCGGCCCGCCAGGGGCTTTCCCTGAACAAGCGGCGGCCCGACTTTGAGAAGCACTGGTCTAGACCATCCCAGACAGGTTTGTCTAACCTGCACTTTAAAATCTCCAATGATGGAGAATCCAGAACCTCCCTAAGCAATTAAATCCAGTGCTTCACCACCCCGACAGTTAAGAAGTTTTTCCTAATGTCCAACCTAAACTGCCCTTTCTGCAATTTAAGCCCATTGCTTCTTGTCCTATCCTCAGAGGCTAAAGAGTCGCCTGCACGGAGATGAAAATTTCTGTTCTCTGGCTCATTCCAGCTCACAGCAGGAAGTAAAACTTTGTTTTGAGCAGGGGATTGGACTAGATGCCCCCGTCCCCTAGCACTGTGCTGGGAGGGGGGAGCCCTGCTCTGTGCAGCCAGGGGGCAGGGCATTGGAGAGTGGGTCTTTGAGGGGTATGTGTGGGGGGGTGCTGGGCTGTGAGGGGGTGGGGGGCACTGGGGGAGGCTTGTGTGTTTTGGGGTGCTAGACAGTGGGGGGATCTGTTGGGGTGCTGGGCAGTGGGGGAGGTCTGTTGGGGAGGTCTGTGTTAGGGTGCTGGGCAGTGGGTGTGTGTGGGGGTGCTGTGTAGTTGTGGTGGTGGGGAAGAGCACTGGGTAGTGGGGGTGGGGGAGATCTGTGTGTTGGGGTGCTAGTGGGGGGGGTCTGTGTGGGGTGCTGTGTAGTTGGGGGTACTGGGCAGTTATGGTGGGGCTGTGGGGTGCTGGGCAGGTGTGGTGGTATGCAGAGTGCTGTGTATTTGTGTGTGGGGGGGGCGCACTGGCAATGGCAGGTCCAGGGGGCACTGGGCATAGGGAATCAGGGGGGAGTTGGGCGGGGGGGTGGCGCAGCAGGGGCACGCTGGCAGCACAGCGCCAGGCGGGCCAGTCTGCGTCTGGCAACTGCCAGTTTGTAAACAGTGCCCTAGCGCTGAGTTGGGCAGAACGATGGCCGATGCCCCTGGCCTGCCCCTCGCTCCAGGAACCCACCTCCCCGTGCCATGCTCCATTGCCCCCATGTTTGCTGACAGGCCCACAAAAGGTTAATCCGGTGCTGCCTGTAAGCCCGGCAGGGAATTGGCATTCTCATTCCTTTTTTCACAAATGGGAAAAGAGGAAAAGCAGCGAGTAGAGCTCCCGACTGCCTGCTCATTCTGCCGGAACAGTCTCCCTGAGCCAGACACATTCCCCAGTCATTCCTCCTATTTTTCATTTTCTCGGTCAGCCACCACCTGCTATGCCAGGATGCATGTGTAGCTCAACGCGGTCTCTTTCCCTGGAGCCAGCCTGGATCACATCCATCCCCTCGCCAAGGACAACACAGAGAGGGAACGATTTCCTAGGAAGCACTAGGCCATTTTGCTTACAGCTGCCATGGTTCATTTAAGAGCTATGGCTGCTGCACAAACAAAGCCTAGAAGTCAAAACTGGCAAAGAAGGGAATTGTATAGGCACTATTGACTCCAACTGCGTTTCTAGTCACCTTTTATTTATTTATTTTCCTCTTCTACCTAAAAGAATCTGCTCCTCAGTCGACAAGGGGAGGTTCAGGGGAAAGAGGGGAAAAAAAAGACCCGTGAAATGTTTTGTCATAGTTCACTGGCAGTCCTTCACTGTGACAGCTCTCAGCCTGTCTTGTCATACCCAACTGCGCAATTTCATCCATCTCTCTGGCATAAATTATCAGCCAGGGTTTCTTGTGGCCAGTGTGCGGCCCAACGTTGCTCCAGAGATCCATATCGCAGCATGTTTTATCATGCTTCCCTGTTGGGGAAGGTGACTGCAAGCTCTCGGGATTCACCACACACAATTGGCTGCAATCGTATAATCTCCTAGGTCCTCATGCTAAGAGGTGGAGTGTGTTGCTCCTCCTCCCACCCTCCCCGTCATGCCTGTCAGATGGCTCACAGGCCAAACGTCAGCCCTATGGAATGAGGGGAATGGGTCACAGGTTAAGTCCTCCCATCCCACACACAGAGTAGTCAGAGGGCAGCTAACAGGCATTGTTAGCCAAACATAAGGCACCCAAATAGTGCAGTGATAGCTGCAGAGTGAAAGTTTAAGGCTTTGGCCTGGTCCACACTAACCCCCCACTTCGAACTAAGATACGCAACTTCAGCTACGTTATTAACGTAGCTGAAGTCGAAGTACCTTAGTTCGAACTTACCGCGGGTCCAGACGCGGCAGGCAGGCTCCCCCGTTGACTCCGCGTACTCCTCTCGCGAAGCAGGAGTACCAGCGTCGACGGCGAGCACTTCCGGGAGCGATTTATCACGTCTTGTCTAGACGCGATAAATCGATCCCAAAAGATCGATTGCTTACCGTCGGACCCGGAGGTAAGTATAGACGTACCCTTTGTTTACATGCAAAAGTTGCATCAGTTTAACTAAAGGTGTAAATTTAAACCAATTTAATCAACTGGGTCAGACTCCCGTAGCTTTGTTCTCACTAGGAAAACGTGCATTCTTAACTTAACTACTTTGACGTAAAATCCGATGGAAGACCAGGCAGTTTGTAGTTTTCACATGAGTTTGCCAGACAAGTCGCGCCAGCTGTAGGCACTGAGGTGCTAATTCAGCAACACTTTTAAACATATGCTTATGAGTGTGACTCATTGAAGTCAAAGGAAGATAAGCACGTGCTTTGGTGAATTGGGGCTTCGGATCCATTTAGACTGCACGCTGCTGATTTTGGGGCAAGGGATCGTGTATCTAATTTTTTTTAATACCATGCCTCAGAGACAGTTATCTGAGCACCTACACAGACCTGGCCTTCGTAGCTGCCTGAAAAGCCTCACAGAACTGCTGGCCCTGTGGAAATAAGTCAATCCTAAATTGAAGGTTCAGAGCAGAATGCTCAGGACTACGTTGTTCCCTGAAAGGTCTAATTTAGCCCTCTGCAGCAGGGAGCAGCACCAGAGCTTTCTGCTTCTTTGTAAGCTGTTGCACCAGCAGATTGCAGCTGTGTGCGCCAAGAGCCATTGCTCATATATGTCAGAGCACTTGTGAAACAGCTGCGTGCCTTTGGAAAGCACTTCTAAGCTGGAGCGAGGATGTGTGCTAACTTCAGATGGGTTTAACCCCTCTGGGGACAGAGTTACCATTGGAGAAGGTCTTGGTGCCTTTCTGAGTGGGCCCGTCTAGACTGCAGCAGGCTTAGAGCACAGAAGGCCAATGCTGGTGCTGCCTCCCACCCTCAGCAGGAGAGTGTCACTTGGACAGACATGAGGCCTGATCCACAGCCCACTAAAGTTAACTGGAGACTTTTCATTGGATCAGGCCCCACAGTGCTGTGCGATTCCAAGCTGAGCAGCATGAGAACAATGGAAAAGAGCGGGAAACCAGTGACCCAGAGACAGCTGGCAGAGCAAGAAGCAAAAGTGCCTGGCTCTATGCCACCTGCCTTTGGAAGGGGGAGGGCAGGGTTAGGTAGAAGGAGAAGAAACAAGCAGCAAAAAAGGGAGGAGGAGAGGAAGACGCAGAGACCACAGGGAAAGGGAGGGTGGCAATCAGGAAAGGGATACACAATATAGTTGTAGCCATGTCAGTCCCAGGCTATTAGAGAGACAAGTTGGGTGAGGTAATATCTTCTATTGGACCAACTTCTGAAGAAGAGCTGTGTGTGGCTCGAAAGCTTGTCTCTCTCCCCAGCAGAAGCTGGTCCAATATAAGATATTACCTCACCCATCTTGTCTCTCTAATCTGGAAAGAGAAAAGACAATGGCAGGGGCGGGGGAGGGAAGAGGCAGAAAGTCTCCCCTCAGTGAGGTTAGAGTGGGAGATGGAGAGAAGCTGGTCATCACTCAGGAAGGTGGCACATCTTGCTCCAAGCCCTGTAAATCCTCCCTCAGGCTCAGCCACGCCCCAGGTTGGTGTGACTGAGGGTACATCTACACTACAGGGGGGAGTCGATTTAAGATACGCAAATTCAGCTACGTGAATAGCGTAGCTGAATTCGACGTATCACAGCCGACTTACCCCATTGTGAGGACGGCGGCAAAATCGACTTCTGCGGCTTTTTGTCGGCGGCGCTTACTACCACCTCCACTGGTGGAGTTAGAGCGCCGATTCAGGGATCGATTGTCGCGTCCCGACGGCACTTATGTAACCCTGTAAGCGTAACTTCCTGCGGATGCACTTTCAGGCAGCTTAAATATTTTACAAATACGTGCATAAATACAAATCTGCTGCATTAACTCCTGTGTGGCGTGTACTTAAGTGCAGGTAGGTGGCTGAGATTCCTAGGAGTATAATTTACCATGCAATGTGATAGAGCTGGGGCCAGAAAATGCTATTTTTCTGAGCAATGAATAAGTGTGTTTAAACCATTCCTCACAGACTATGCATTTCTACAGGGATGTTAATTCTTTACGGCAATACTTTGTGAGAGCTAGAGAGAGAAATAGCCCCTTAAATATCCTGAAAACAAATTGTCCAGGAGGACTCAGCTATATTTGTTCCCATCTGCAGACTGGATTATGTAAGTGAAAGCTTGACACAACAGGTTTTTCTTCTGAATACTTTATTTGTAAGAATGTGCAACCACAAACAAACCAAAATGCTGTCCATTCTTTATAACAGAGCAGCCATATTCTGCAGTACAGAGACCGCCTTCTTGTTTCTTACACAGAGCTGATCACTTCTTACCCTTAACATCGTACCTATGGAATAGAACCCGCTTATACCAACTCTGAATTTTGGCTCAAAGGATTTTGGTAAACAGAGCCTGTGCAAACAAACTGATGGATGGGTCACCTGACGCAGTAACAAATAAGGAGATGTTTGACTATTCAATAAGTATGGACTATGTGCTTGATGCACAATAGACAATCCTTGCCCCAAAGAGGTTACGGTACAATCTAGTATCAAAGGCTTGCAATCTGGCCAAGCTGGGGTTTTTCTCCAAGGCTTATTCTTGTCTTAATGTGCAGAGGTTATGCAATTTTATATAATTTTATTCTTATTTTAAAATCATTAAGGACAGCTGCTACTTAGTACTAATAGAAACATCTTATTTTCGGAATCAAAGAGTCTCCCGTTTGCATTGTAATGAATAAGTTTGATGCTTGGACCAAGAAGAGATAAGCACAGTGTACTAATTAGAGGAGCCGTTGTTTTCAATATTCTTGTGTTAGCCTGGAATCTTTTTCTAGGATAATATGACATGTCAGTAGTAGGTAGTGCATGTCAGATTATGCACTACTTACTACTGACATAAAATATAAAAAATAGCAACAGTATTTCCCCTTTTTATATTAATAAATTTTGAAAAAGATTTCATTTCAAAATAAAATATCCATTTTTCCAAATGTGAAACTGCCAACAAATGTGTGATGGTCTTTGTCCAGTTGGCGCTAGATGTCTCAGAAATCACCAAGATTTTGTTTGCCCTGCTGAGCAGTCAGCAGACAGTATTGACTTTCAGCCACAGCCATCTGGAGCTAGATTCAGGCACAGATTTGGATATTCTAAAGGGCCTTGCACATCAGAGGAATGAGGAGGGGGGGGGAAGGGTGTCTAGGGGGATACCTGCAGTGAAATGAGCTCAGGGGAATGGTCAGACTGGAGAACTACCAAAGTGGTGACATGAATCTCAAGTGTACAGGATGACAGGACTGAAATAGATCTTTGACTCCGACAGAATGAATGGAAGCTGGAAATAATTATGGATCTTGTGGATGAACTTGAAAACCAGGGGTACTGAAAAACCATGAGATCTCCAAGGAATTCAAACCATATAATTCACAAGGTTTTATGCCTTGGCTTCTGTTTCAGTATTGCATCTGAAGAGGGGCTTTCTTGAAAATTTAGAAGATACATAAATCTCTCAGGCAGAGAAAGCCTGTGCACAGATCCAGACTTATGCTTTGGATAGTTATATGTTTCCAGATGCATGAGCCTCTCTTATGGGGGTCAGCTAACACGACAAAGATCATCAATCAACAAGAGAAAAAACAGGCTAATTCTTTTTCCTCAGACCTATAATGAGATTCCTACATTGTCCTTCTATCTGTATGGAAGATAAACAGTGGGGCAAGAGAGTGAAACATACGTGGTGATGGGTAGAGGAAAGTGGTACAAATGTGGTGATCCATTAGGTATTAATAACCCCTTGAAGACAGAGCTTTGTATTGGATATCCTGATGGGAGCTGAGTGAAGTGTTATATATGAAATCCAGACTTAGTAGAGAGATTTGAGAGATTCCCCCTCCCTCCCCAATGATGTGATGTTGTGGATAAGAAAAAATAAATACTCTTCTTCCCTCTTCCCCCAGCCCTGCCACTCCTAAATCACTGCAGAAAAATAACAGAAATTGACCTGAAAACAAAACCAAAGTTTCACTAAAAACCTTCCAACTTCTGCAACAAATGAAACAGGGAAACCACAGGCAACAGCTTCCTTTAGTACACAACTCCGATCCATCCCCATGCTGGAGAATTAATGATACACAATGAAGCCAGCAACACTTCGGATTGAAAACATTTTCAAAATTGGCAGGAAGAGATTAGCCCAACTAAAAAGTTCTTTGGTACGGAGACAAACTAAGACAAGCCCAAAACTCCATAGTCAATCTGGAACCTGGGTAAAGTTATTATTTCTGCAGTGTTGCAGGGAAGTATGAGGTTAAAGAAAGATCTGCAGTGGATATTTACTTAACCTCTTCCTGAAAGTGGGGGAAAAGACTGGTGGTGAGTTTGCGCTCAGTTTCATCCGGTGATTATATTTTTTTCTTCGGATGCTGTACAAGTTGAAGCCAGTGGGACACAATGCTGCAGTTCAGGATGAAACAGCTACAATGCCTGGTCTTACATAATCAGGAAATGACACTTGTTTGACATAGAAACTTTAGTGAAAAAAGGTCAGTGTTGCGCTCATGCACATCACATCCTGTTGTCAAAGGTGCAAGGGTTATGCATAGCTCATCATTTATTAAATCTCAAATGCAAGACATGTGAAAGGAACCTACTTAGGAGCCCTCCTGTATATTTCATGCAACGTTCTTACACAGCACTTGCATGATTCCCTGCATTTTTGCTAGCTTGGGTTGGCTCATAATATCAAACTTGATTCTACCCTAGATGGTGGTCTCTGGACACCATTTTAAATGCTCTTGCTCCTACCAGGTTTGTTCCTTGATAAAACTTCTGACAACCAGCTAATAATATAAGTGGCAGTAGTTATTCCTGCTGGATGTGAATGGTGAGACATCACTGTTTTCTCTCCCATCCTGCAAAACTGACTGATTGAAGAAATGGACACTCTCTATTGGGCACAATTTGAGGTAGTTTTGAACACTATCTTGGTTCGTGTTGAAGCTCCCCAAAGACTGAGGGAAAGGATGGGCACTTTCTCCCTATGAAGCCTGACCTAAACACTCATTAAATTGAAATGACATATAGCAAGAAGAGAATAAAAAACTCTGGCACAGATCCATGAAACTGTGCCCATGTACAGTAGCTAGCATACTTCCTGTCTTTCTAGCTCCACCCTCAGACTATTCTGTCTCACTAAATTGCTTCAGGGGGCAGTTTTAAAGAAATAGACGGATAGCATCATAATCTGAATGTCAGTAATGGCGGTGCATAATAGAAGGTCATGTCATGACATATACGGTGCACTACTATGACTAACAACATGTAAAAATCATAAAGAACTTGAAATAAACAAATTTCAAAATGAAATGAAATTTTGAAAAATTTTCCAAAATTAAATCTTCTGAAATGATTTTTCCCCATTTCAGAAATGGGATTTTCCCCCCCAGGAAATTGGGTCAAAATTGACACACATTGGGGGGGGGGGAGGAATTGGTTTAGTTGAAATGGCATTTTCCAACGGAAAACTGTTTTGACAAGAGTTTTCCCACCAGCTCCATTTTTATGGTGTACCGGGGCTGCAGCACACAGGAAAATCCCTTCTGACTAATTTGATTATCATCCTCAGTAATAATCATGTATATTACGGTAGTGTCTAAAGGCTAACCACGAACGTGACCTAATTGTAACAGGTGCTGTACAAAACACAGTAACAGACCGTCCCTGCTCCAAAGAACTCACAATACCAACACAGGGTGGTGGAAGGAGTAGAACACACAAGCAGAATGAACAATGGGATGGCAGCAAATGTCATATTTGTTCCACAATTTTGTATGGGGTGGGGTGTTACTGAAGAGGGTATCAGCTAAATGGAAAGAATAAGGGAAGGGAAGTGCTAGGGTGGAGCAAATCAAATCAATCATATAGGCATCATTGTGTACTGGGCTTTGGGCTCAAGTGACTTGCTTATGTTTAACAGCATCTGTTTTACATCTAACTTCTTATACTGAATAAAATCTGCCTGTAGACGCTCTCGAGGTCCTTTCCAGACCTATGATACTATGATTCTATGCAATAAAGAACTCCTATAAAGATCAAAGATGGACTTTGCTTATCACTCAGGGATTTCATGAATTAAACATGACACTCCAGGTGCATGGCTGTTAGTACACATGATGCAAGGAATAAGCGTTTGCACTACATACACAAACACACGTAATTATAGGGGAAGTGCACAATAATGAGGAACCAAAATATTTTTTTAAGTGCAAAGTGTATTTAAAAGGAGAAGGCTCTTAATGCTTTTGAAGTTCAAAGTTGTTAAACAGCCAGAGGCTGGAAATTTAAAATTCCTTCACAACAGGGCTCTCAAATCTGTGATCAACAGGGATTAGGTCAGCGGGGACTTTTTCAAAGCCTCTAGCAGTATTAACAAATAGGAAACTGAAAGATGGATGCAGTTTCCGAGACGCCTGAGAGATCTCAGAGTGTGGGGAGAGACTGCTTCTTGTTTAGTGACCACGCATAAAAAGAACCAAAACAGGGCAACACTAAGGCTTTATTCCTTCCTCCACATAGACTTTGCACTCTCACAATGCAGAGATCTCTAGACATTACCCTATACATAGCATCCTATCATACTACAATGCCCCCTACTGTCGGAGAGTATTTCCCTCCTATTTCTAAACTTTAGGTCTGGGCTCAACGCTCCTTTGTGTCACGTGTGAAGCGCAACCCCCTACTGCACCTTTAGTCACAAAGCAAGTGGACGCACTTAAGAACTCAGCAGGTTGGCCACAAATTGGCTGCTCAGCTCTTTCTGAAAATCTGAGCCTGTTTGTGTGGTCCTTAATGGCCTAAAATTTTAGGCCACTATGCAAAATGCCTGAAGAGGATGTACATTTGCATATACTTTAGTGTGTGCATGTGCCACACTCAGCATTAGGCATTTTGCATCATTTGGGAGCAATTTGGCATCCACACTTCTTAACGAGTGCTACTGTGTCTAGATAGGCCTGATTGGGCAAAGGACTGGAAGATTTAGGACTGAGGTGAAGTGTGGATAAGTTTGCATAGTAGCTACAATGCTTATGATTGGTGCTAGCCAGGGCTATACACTCTGGACTGGAATCTTCACTGCATCTAGCTTCTACTCAGCGCAACAGTGGGAGAGCAGCCTTGATTCGCTGCCTGGCCATAGCCCCGGGTCCAGATTAGAGCAACCCGAGGGTTGCTGTCACCTGTGTCAGCTGGCAGAGATTCCTACGGGATCATTCAACAGCTGGAGATGCTCAAGCACAGTGCATTCTGGCCACACTCACCCCCTACCGCTCCAAGCTTCGACACTTGCTTGCCTGCTCCCTGCACTGGGGAATTGCATAGAGAGTGGCAAAAGGGCCAGCTGCACCATCTCTATGCCTTCTGAGGGGTCCCTCAGACCAGCTAGTGGGTTGCATGCAGTCTCTATTCCCTTTGTGCTGCCCAAAGAGCAGAATATCTGTGCTTCTGCTCTTTAGAAGAAAGAGAGAGAGAAAGAATGTGTACTACTAAAATTTCTTTCTTGACTAATCATAGCGACATCAATGCCAGACTGAGGAAAGACAGCAGAACTCAGTCCACATGGATTCAATGTCTGAAGAATGATTCCATAGAAGATGATCAAAGGACAAGTTCTGCCTTTCATCAGATCCAGAAATTGTTAATCTTCTGATTTATCTTCCATTTATTTTTTACATTTTTTGGGGTCTTATTAGATGCTTAAATGTCCTTTTTGGGGAAAAAATAGCCTTCTGCTAATATTAAGAAATGCAGTCCCTTTAATTTTCTCTTTCTGCCTAGCAGGTGCATTCTAGTAAAAAAAGATTTCCTCCTCGACAGATACTGAATCTGAGCAATCTGGTTTCATTTACAATAGTTCCTGCATGAATGAACCGAAGCCTGTGACTGCCACGTCTTTGGATTTACAACGTGGTCAACAAATTTGTTATTTTCTTCCTCTCCCTTCCAATTGCCTTTGTCTCGCTCGGGTGATGAGAGAGGCTGAGGTGAGTCATCTGGCCAGTGGAAATTGCCGTGCATCTTAGCCAAGTGGCAGCTCGAACCTCTGGAAACTTCACTAGCACGTCTTGGTGAGAGATGCATTTTAATGACAAATTGCTGAAATGCCAGCCACTCGGAGCCCAACTCTGTTGTCCCCAGCAAAACATTATTGCACTGACTAGCGAAGCAAAATGTTTTATGTTGCTGTGAAAGGAACCGACACGGCTGGAGATTTAATCATTTCAAATTCATCTTGGCATGACGCCACTAGTGCGTATAAATGGAGCATTTAATGTTTAATGTGCTGTTCTGACTGAGCTGTGACCTTCTTGCAGCAATTGCATGTTGGGGATTTCCGATGCTATGTCACTACAAGTAGCATCACCTGTTACAATACTTGCATGGGTTTCAATAGAAATCGACTCTGTCCTGACATAGCAGCATGCAGACTTGGGGGCTTGGCACTTCTCGATGGCCTCGGTTCTTATCTGGGATACTGAGACTCGGTGACTATAATTCACTATATATTGGTAAGCAGCCCAGGGTATTTATTTTGACCTTATGGTTTGGCATCATATTTTGCTGTAGTTCCTCAGCTCAGCAATTGCTGCCATGGTACAGAACAATCCTTTAAGCAATCTGATCTGTCTCACTAGTTCAATCTGTGACTCTCAGTCGCAGGTGGAAGTTTGAGAAAGGCATCCTAATGAGGTGTCACTTCTCCATGGGTAAGGTGGCATTTTCAAAACCAAAAGACGCCTCTACACAAGTATCCCCCGTGCACAGCCCCTGGGCGGGGGGCAGCACTAGCAACAGAACCCAGGCTAGTCAAAATGAGTGAGGTTTTCACTGATGCATCTCCAGCTGGGTCTAAGGGCCCTATTCTCCCCTGTCAAAGTCAGTGGCAGCTTCCTGTATCAGAACTGGGCCCTGTGGTTTGTATCTGGGCCCCATCTCTAGTGGGCCATTAAACATTGGTCCCATATCTTTTTGTGTCACAAATGCATTTGGTTCTTATGTAGCTGCCTGTGACTCCATTTGATGATGGAGAGCCACTTGGCTTGCTAACGGCTGAATGGCCACTTATACAACCGCAGGCACGTCTTACTCTGAGCCCACTCTCTCAAGGGAGGCAGCTTTGGATTACAGCCAGGGCTGCGTAACATTCTGACAGCAGGCAAAGACTGCTGGGAGGGGGCGGGGGGGCTGCCAATTCAGCCTGACATGCAATCTCTCCAGCTAGCGTCAGCCCTGTCCATTTCCGCTTACCCCCCATGTTAGTGGGAGGCACTGCATGCAGCCCCGGGGGAGGTTAACCCCAGTGGGAAAGGCTAGGTGGGGTTTGCTCTCAGAGGTGGGGCAGCTTTATCTTGCAGTCATGGCGCTACGAAAGCCCCACCAGCTGAGGCTGTCTAGGAAACTGGCTGAGGCAGTACACCTCAGGCCCCCGGCCAAACCCCTTTTGTGGGCAGCCCTGCCACATTTGGAGCTGCTGTGGCATACTGCACGCCCCATGAGAGAGCAGGAGCCTTACACCCCCACCAGCGTTTCCATCAGTGGGGACCGTGGGTGACACTGGCTGTAGAATGAAGCCCATAAATCCTGTGTGGTTATATGGCATGGGATGCCCCGTTTTCAATCCTCAGGGCCTAATTTAGCGAACCCAACTCTGCCAATAACTAGAGATGGGCCTAAACCTAAAACCCAAATCCAGACATCCCCAAACTGGAAATTCAGGTGCAGGAGCAAAGTTTGTGTCTTGGACCCATCTCTAACAACAACATCCAATGTACAGTTTCCTGATTGCCTCCTTGATTTGTTCTGTGCAGTGTCTATCAGTGTTGCCATGCCTTGCCAAGGGAGGGGGCGCTGCCATGGAACCTTAAAGTGACAGGAAAGCGGGTACGCATTACCAAATTACTACAAATGGCAAGAAAGGGATCCCGGCCTATTAACATCAAGAGTTTCCTTTCATGCCCGTTATACCCCACTAGGAGCATGGGCAAGCTCTGTTGTAAGCCCTTTGAACTGCAGTAGCAGCTTACACGGCTTCAAAGAAAGCTGCTATACGTCTCCCTTTCTCATCAAGGCGCCTCACTGCAGTGCAGATCTTTGACTCCACACAAACCTTTAAACCCTTTGGAGACCATGTGTGCTGTACGTTTGAGGTTAAACGCAGAGCTGTGTTGTGGCAATATCAGTAATCTTTGATGCCTAAAAGACCAGTATTTTACGTAATTGTATTTAGCAAGTCTCCAGGTACCTACTATTTAAAAGATCTTCCTGACTGGGATGTAATCAGTGAAAACATTTTAAGATGCAGGGTTTGAGGGGGTAGCCAGCTGGAGAGTAAGGCCTGGTCTACTCTAGGACTTTAATTCGGATTTAGCTGCCTTAATCCGAATTAACCCTTCACCCGTCCACACTACAGAGCCAGTTAATTCGAATTAAAGGGCCCTTTAAATCGATTTCTGTACTCCACCTCGACGAACAGAGTAGAGCCTAAATCGATTTTGTTAATTCGAATTAGGGTTAGTGTGGACGCACACCACCGAATTACTGTATTTAAGTTAATGGGGTAGTGTGGCCGCACACCACCGAATTAATGTGGTTTAAAACCGAATTAAGGTGCTTAGTGTGGCCGCGCACAATCGAATTTATACAACCTGTTTCCCAAATTCGAATTATCTAAATTCGGATTAATCCTGTAGTGTAGACATACCCTAAGGGTGCTCACAATTTCTGTCAACTATTCCCTGCATTCAGGATAGACAAGCTGTGTGCATTTTCTCAGCACGTAGGCATGGGCTGTTGCTCATCTCTTCCTTACTGTATCCTCAGATCTCCTCTCAATTCTTTGTTTGATCTGGCTACTGTCACAACATAATCTACACCTGACTGGGAAGATAAAGTAGCCCCTGGCTATTGTTAAAGGATTAGTTTAGCACAGTAGAAGTGCAAACCTGGAGTAGCACGTCAGAACTGAGGTGTATTGTCAGAGATTTGCTTGTGATGAAAACCCTGTCTGTCCATAGCACTTGTACAGTATTTTATACCTTCAAAGCCCTGTACTGACATTAACTCATTAACCTTCACAACACCGCTGCCAGGGAAGTGGGAGGGTACTAAAGCAGCTTGGGGGGAGAGAGGGAAGTAATTATGTTTCACAATAGTTTAAAAGAAACCCAAATTATTTGTCTATACACAAAAGCTGTATCTATACCACTATAGTTAAAGCAGACCAACGCCCCCTAGTGCGGACACCGTTATATCATATAAAGATAGGTATCGCAATTCTGATACCGGTACTAGAAAGGGAATAAGCTAAATTGATATAAGCCACCTTTATATTTGTATAACTACATCCACACCAGGAGTTGCACTGGTATAACTATCTCAGTTAAGAAAAATCACACTCGACAAGGCCTAAGGTTTTTTTTTAATTTGCTTCAATTTTTTTCCACAAAACTTTTCAGATTCTGATGAAAAATAATTGGAAACAAAATGTTCCAATTTGAATAATTGTTTTAAAATTTGATTTCATTTTAATTGAGACATACCTACTATTTTTTTTAAATATTCTCTGAAAAAGGGAGGGAAAGTTAAAGAGTGAAAAAAGCTGCATTTTGCATTTCCATTCTCCAGAAATAAAACATTTAAAAAAAAAAAAAAAAGATTTTCCCTACAATTTAAAAAAAATAAATTAAATTTCATTTCAAAATTTCAACAAAAACAAAAAATAAGCTGAGAAAAATAAAGTTTTCCCACACAGTTTTTTGTTGTAATCAAAACCCCATTTCTCATCAAAAAAGTTTCAACCAGGTCTGGTAAGTATTATCTTCCTCATTTTATAGAGCTAGAAACTGCACAGAAAGGCACAGTGTTTGCTTAAAGCCACCCAGTGAGTCATTGGCAGCATGAAGATTTGAACTCAGAAACTCCTGACTCTGTACTTATTCCACATGATCTTTGTGCTGGTTTGGGGTATTCATAGCCTGAGCCAAAGCCAACCCCATCAAGATCTTGCCCTAACTCTATGAAAGGAATCACCTCATTGACCTTTCCTCATTTCCCTGGCTGTGATTGCCAGGCTGTAGTACTTCTGTTTCATGTAACCACGCATGCCAAACTCACCTGCTCCAAACTGATACTGAAACCAAGAAAGCAGAAAGTTTATAGACGGTGAAGAGTGTTTAAAAGGGGTACGTCTGCCATCCAGAACAGCTGCTAACCTTTACAAGCAGTTCAACTTCAATAAACTCTTTATGACTGCCATCAGTCTAATTCCAAGCATTATCGTTTGCACTCAATTGGGTATACTACTCTGCTTCACTTCCTGTCCCAAACTGTCATTGTTAAAAAGCTGCTGCAGTCCACCTCAGCAGGCTACTGCCTACCTGCTCCGACACCACGCTGCGCCCCAGAAGGGGCCAGCAGTGGGTCCGCCTTCTAGGCAGGAGGGCCGGGGGGAGAGGGGGCGTGCTAGCGAGTGAGAGCTGTGCGCCCCTCCGCCTAGGAGGCGGACCTGCTGCTGGCTGCTTCCAGGGCACAGCGCGGTCTGCGGTGCCAGGAAAACCTTGGCTGCGCCACTGACCAGGATCTGCCAGAGGTAAGTCCCCACCCCAATCCCCTGCCCCAGCCCTGAGCCCCCCCAAATCCAGAACTGCTTACTGCACCCTAAACCCCTCATCCCTAGCCCCACCTCAGAGCCTGCACCCCCAGCCCAGAGCCCTGATCCCCTCCCGCACCCCAACCCCCTGCACCAGCCCTGAGCCCCCCCAAAACGCAGAGCCCCTCCTGCACTGCAAACCCCTCATCCCCAGCTCTGTTGGGTCGCAGGCATCAATTTTCTTCAACTGGGTCCCCAGAAAAAAAGTTTGAAAACCACTGGTATAAATAACCCAAACAGACAAAGTGGGGGGGGGGGGAGAATGTGAAATGACTCATGCATGGTCAGACAGCACCTCAGTGGCAGAGCTGAGAACAGAACCCAGATTTCCCCAACTCCCAGGTCTAGTCACTAGACCACACTGCCTCTCTTGGCTAGTAGACAATGGGATCTAGAATATGGGGTACCTTTTCAAAAGCACCTGAGCCAGCGATCAAGGCAATAGCCTGGCGAGACTTGGGAGAGGAGCTCAGACTTCCAGTGTGACCTATTAAAATTGTGACAACAGCACTTCCTGCCTCACAGCGGCCATTGTGAAGATTAATACATTTAAAAAGATGGGACTCCGATACTGCAATAGATGGATGGATACAGGGTCTTTTGTGCATAGACTCTTCCTTTCCTCGCTCCATCATTGACCCTGACCCAGTGACATGGCAGACTATTGAAACATACATGTTTCCTGAAGCAGGCTTTATCAGCCAAAACAGTGATTGTTTGTAGCCTTATCCTTTTCCCCTGTGTCACAATTTTTATTGGCTTGCTCAGTTTCCGCTGTATGTGTGCGTCTTGCCGTTGCACTAGAGGAAATCAACTACACACAGGCAAGGCATAAAAACGGTGGTAAAGAGTTAGAATTAAAAACCACTTAATGCAAATGCATTTTGTTTAGATCAGCGGTTTTCAACCTTTTTCCATTCGTGGACCCCTACAAAATTTCAAATGGAGGTGCGTACCCCTTTGAAAATCTTAGATATAGTCTGTGGACCACAGGTTGAAAACAATCTTTCACTGACCCCTTAGACATAGTGTACAGGCCTCAAGGGGTCCAGGGGCCACAAGTTGAAAGCCACTGGCCTAGACACTGCAACTCATGGGATATTAATTTTTGTGTATTTAGAGCTCAGCTGCAAAAAAATAAAATATTAGGAAACTTTCTCATTGTTATTTATACATTGCTTAATTCGTGCTAGGTGCTGTACATAACACATGCAAAAACATGATCCCTGTCCCAAAGAGCCTACACTCTAAGTTTAGGCCTCATCTATACTGTGAATTAGCCCCAATTTCAGGCATCACCGTGATGTGGCTGCACCATGGCAAATCCCTATCATAAACTGTCAAAGCTATGATTAGTACTAGGCAAGTGAATGCCCTTTTGACACCAGTGTAAGCTTCATTGCAGCTGAGCATCCAGCTCATAGAGTGAGTGACACTGCATACTTTGAACAATTTACAATCTAGGGGTTAATCCTACTCACTTTACAGCATTCGTCTGAGGTGTACCATTGACTTTTTCATTCATTCTTCCCAGGCTCTTCTGGTAGAGGATCATACAAACAAAATACTTAGCAATATCTCTTCAGAGGTGGCTATACCAAAGGCCTTGATTCTGAGTTTCTTTACACTGGTAGGTTGAGTTCAGCTTCTTTAGCAATAGTTTAAATGGTTTTCATTTTGTTCCCTTCATCTTTCCTTGGCAGTGAAGGGACTTCTTTAAACACCAATAGTTCTGTGAACTAAGCAGGGTGTCAGGAGTCTGACAAGGGCATTCAGAACCAAGGGTGAGAGCAGAGTCTAATCTGAGGCTGAGAGTAGCAGAGGAGTTCATAGTCAAGGTCCAGACTGGGGTCAATACCAAGGTTTGGAGTCTGAGTCAGGAGGTGAGGTCAAAGCCAGGAGTTGAAAAGCAGGGAACAAAAAATGATCATGGCAGCTGCAGGAAATTCTCACTGCTGTCCGGATACTTCCTGGAATGTCCCTTGGGTTTATATAGGCTGGGGAGCCAATCAGGAGCCATGAAACTGCTGTCTGTCAAACCCCTTGAGGCAAGACTGCCCCGTGGTCTATGTCCACAACAGGTAATGGAGTGCAAACTAGGCTTATTGACAGCTGGGTGGCAGCATGATGGTGTCTATTACTTAGCCATACAGCAGACTGAGGTTCAAAACCTCCTAAGCCTAACGTGGGGATTGTACTGATAAAAGGGGCCTATGAAGGCTGCTGTGACTCTGGTATAAGGTTTTGCACACAATGTTAGGCAATATCATGAAGTGTCATTCGAATACACGGAACTCCAGCTTCTCCAAAACTTTACCCGGGTTTTGGACTACTTTAATTCAACTTCCTTCAGTGGAGTCCCTCCTGCTTTGCACTGGTGTACATGAAAGGAGAATGAGACCCAAAGCCCTTCGGCAGCTGGCGGGACAGCGTTTTCCATTCGTTTCAACAGAACTCTGTAATTTTAAAATAATAGGCTGAATATGGAGCACTAGGAAGAATACCGGATAGTCCAACTCAAAACATTTCTTACTACTATAAAGCCACAATCGACATCCCTTAGAGGGGCAGTGCTGTCCACCAGACAGGGCACAGGAGGGGAAGCTTCTATTCCCGGCTCTGCCACAAAACTGATGTGTGACCTTGGCTACGTCATTTAACTGCTCTGTGGCTCAGTTTTCCCATCTGTAAATTGGTGATAATGGCACTTGCCCTTAGAATAGAAGAATGGAGATATCCCATCTCCTAGAACTGGAAGGGACCTTGAAAGGTCATCGAGTCCAGCCCCCTGCCTACACTAGCAGGACCAAGTACTGATTTACCCCCAGATCCCCAAGTACCCCCCTCAAGGATTGAGCTCACAACCCTGGGTTTAGCAGGCCAATGCTCAAACCACTGAGCTATCCCTCCCCCTTCTTTGTACAGTGCTTTGAGATTCATGGATGAAAATCATTGTATAAGAGTTAAGTGTTATTATTAGCAGATAAGCAACAGCCGAAACCCTGAATGTTGTACATTTTAGCTGGTATATACAGCCAAACATCTGTAGACTGAAACAAAACGTTTGGTGAGTTTAAAAAAAGCAAAACTATTGCACTGATTCAACCTGCCAATTAGTTAACCAGCCTTGAGTGTGATGTCATATTAAACATTTCACCCAAAACAAAACGGGGGTTCCTCACTGCATAGTAAAATCAAGCGATTAAAAAATAAATGGAAACCCAAATATGAAATCCTGCTGAACAAGAGCTGCCTCCTGCACAGGCTCCTTGCAGTAGGGCTCAGATCTTCATAACTCTGCTGATTTACTCCAGGTGTAGATCTGAGCAGATATTCATTGAGAGTCAGCTGGACAGTTGATGTGCATTTTTACATACTGCGGAGACTGTCGGTCCTTCATCAGTTAAGACTTAGCCGATCACAACACGTCTTCCAATCTCCTCTCGCTCTGGCCATCCTTCGCCATGCTTGTCCATATCTCCTTGCTAGGAAATCATCCCACTTCTTTGGAGGCCGACCGTGTGGCCGTTTCAGTTCTCGCGGATACCACTCAGATATAGCTGCAATCCATTTGTTGTCACTGAGTCGGGCCATATGTCCCACCCACCGCATTTTACATACTCATTTAACATTAAAATACAGAATCAGCTCTTGTTGGTATCATTTAGTTCTGGGCCTGTTGGGCCACGATATTTTACAGCATTGACCTGTTGCATTGTTTCATAACAAAGAAATGACCTCTTGTTAATGACAAGACAACTAGTCCTCCCCCCCACACTCTCACTGTCACCAAGGGGAGGTGAGAGCACTCAGCCCCCAGCAGGAGGCACTGGAATTCAGCCTGGCTACCCAAAAGTGATTGGTTGAATGCAGTGCAGCACAATGTCCCTTTGCTAGGAACAACATGTCTCTGCTTTTGCAGCGATCACAAGAGCTTGGTATGCTAGGGTAAGTCTGCACGGCAGCTGAGAGCGATCCTCGCAGCCCGGGGAGACAGACCCAGGCTAGCGGGGCTTGAGGTAAGGCGCTAAAAATAGCCTTGTGGAGTTTGTGGTTTAGGCTGGAGCTCAGGATTCAAGCCTGGTGGTGGGGTTGTCTCCAGCACAAGCCAACAGCATCCACAAGGTTATTTTTAGCGCACTAGCTCAAGTCCTGCTAGTGCACGTCTGTCTCCCTGCGCATGGAGGCCCGCTCGCAGCTGCATGGTAAACATACGCCGAAAGGCTTTGGGGCCTGCCTCTAAAACATCATGCATCCCAGGGGAGAGGAAGCTAGTCCCATCATGCCAGCAGGTCTCTGATTCACAAGAGATGATTAATATCATGCGCCATTTATGGCACTTGCTTCAAAGGACAAGCCGAGCAGGCGGGAGAGAATGCACTAATGAGAAGCTGACTATCAGCCCAGATAGCTGCTCTGCATTTCAAACCACACAGGCAGCATGCACAGAGAAGGGAAGATTTTTTTCCCCGCACTGCTTAAGCATCTCACAACCACCCAGTCCTGGCAACAAAAATCCTGAGGCCCCGAGGAGCTACCGTGCCACAAAGATCCAGCAGGAGAGAGGGGTTTTCTTGCCTCACTGACAGGCTCCCTTAGCAACTTCTTAGCCCTTATTCCCTCCTTCCTTGTGGCCACTCCGCCCCTTCTGCTGCTGTGTTGTTTTATTCCTAATGCAGTTTGCCAGACTGTAACAGCCATTGTAGACATATGTTCCAGTCCTTTTCCGGCTTCTGCGAGTGATAAAGTCAGCCAAGGAATGAAAGAGAGCCACTTGGGGGTCACCGTAAGGTCAGACTGCAAGAATTTCGCTGGCATCAGTTGCGAATGTCTGGATCTCAGTGCTTCAGGCAAGGGAGGTGTTCTTTAGGAAGCCAGAGTCACTTGTAGTCTCTTCCTCTGGGACAGCAGAACTGCCATGTTCTCTGGTGGGCACCGTACCTTAGAGACGAGTGGGAAGGGGACAGAGGTGACGTGCGTCTCAGGAAGAAATCGGACCATGCTGCAAATCTTCATCTTCCCCACTTCATCACCACTCATTGCCAGGGTTCTTGTCAGCCCTCCTGACAAACACTGCCTGTGGCAGCTACCCAGGCTGACAAAACAGAGCTCCCCCCAGAGAATATGGTCTCAGCTTTGGGAACCGCCCTGACAGACCAGGCCTCAGGAGGGTACAGCAGATAGCTTCCCTGGGCCCACCAGCCTTGCTCTATGGACTGGCAGGAGGACTGTGGTCCCAGCTCCGCCCACCCCTGCCTTCTTTATGGTGCTCTGCTCCCCAGTGAGAGCAGTGGTGAGCAGTCCCTGTGCTCCCCAGGAGCAGAGGGAATGGCACCACGAGCCCTTCCACAGTGCCGTGGGAGGGGGGGGGGTGTCTCACTTGCCCCCTGTGCCTGGGGAGCAGAGTCTAACCCCACTTGGAGCACATCATTTCCACACACTGACTAACAGCGCCAGAAAAATAAACCCTGTGTGGGAAACACCCAGCCCTAATTGACGGCGAACAGACACGAGCCGCCGTCTCCTTAGCCTCTTCTCACACTCAGGGACTCGGGGAGCAATGAGGAGCCTGGCTGCCTGCAGAGGGTCAGATTCTGTCCTTCCTTCAATGGGGTAGTGAGCGAAGGCAGAATTTGGCCCCCAGCATGTGTTGATCTCTAATGAGATTGGGCCTCTCCCTTGCCTGTACCTCAGCTTTCTCGTGCGCATGACTGGCCCTGCTGAAGCTATGCCAAATTCCTGATTCCAGCCTGGAGCCTGCCCCCAGATTTCCCCTCTACTCTGCAAGAGGCACCCTACCCGCCTCTATGAGGCTGGTCTTTCCCCTCTGACAGCCCCCTGACTGTTGACTCCTCTTATCAGCAGGAAATAAAAGGGCTTGCCCAGGTCTCTGCTGTGTCAGGAGGCACCTTCTTCGATATCCTCAATAAAATGCTTGAGAGAACACAACAAAGAGATTCCCAAAACAGCAAGATCTAAGGCACAATTTCATCAGCACAGGCACCAATACATTCCTCACTAGCTGCTCTGACCAGATCCTCCCCTCCTTTGTGTGATGGTGGCGCTGAAGGGAAACAGATCCAATGCATCCTAGAGCTCCAGCGTGTGGCAGAAGCCCCTCCTTGCAAGCACCAGCAAGCATGGTGAGGGGGCTGGTGGATAGGCGGACAGCATTGCTCTATGTGACATGTTCTCCTCCCAATTCAGCCGAATGTCACGCAGTAGCGCTGCTCAGCAGAGCATTATAAATTCCATTGCACACTCCATGAACCCCACACAACACAGGTGTGGCATGGGGACCAAGGGCAACACAGCTACTGGACCAGCCGTGCCGACAGTGCATGGGAATCTGGGGTTAGCAGAGAATGATGGTTTGGTATTAGCTTTCCTCCATGTGTGTGTGAGTCCACCTCTGCCTTACTAACCCATTCTCTGACAAGAGAATGAATCCTGAACTCAGATTTGATTTGCATTTCCCTTTTCCATGTGGCTGTGCATGAAAGGTGATCCCTAATCAATTAGACACTGGTGCAGGGTAGAACAATAGTTGCAACAATGTCGCTCCTTTTCCTGTGTTCACTTCTGTTCCAATAGGACCCCCGTTGACTCACAGGATAGTTAATCTTTTAGTCTGTGGTTTTAACACAAAAAGCACCATTGACACAAAAGATCCTGTTTCTTTTCTCTAGTATGGCTTTGAAGCAGAGCTTGTTTTCAGCATAGCTAGCAGGTTGGTCCCTGTTTGAGCATCATGTAACTTGTTTTTTGGACATGCCTGGTTAGCTCATGCTGTGTCTCTGCCTCTCTTTGCAATTCCTTTTACTCCTCTCTAGCTTTGCCCATCACATATTAATCTTGAACTGAGGTGTCATTTTGCCCCATTCCTGTAGCTTCCACCAGACTTACTCCAGGTACGATTCTGCCCAAGTGTCAGAAGCATTTGCCCTTTCTCCCTTCTGAATGTTGTCAGACTGGATTCATCTTTATCCTGCAGTTATTTAAACCTAGTTCTGTGCCCATGGCTTTTTCCTTATGCGGATGCATATCTCTTCTTTCCTCTCTCTTGCAGAACACTACAGGGGACCCACTGTTCTTGCAGCCAGTTACACGGCTTACCTAGTCCTTCTTACATAAGTCTTTTGCAAATGTTGCAAGAGATTCAGCCTTGTAGTCTCTCCGCCAGCACTGTCTGTTCCATTGTGCTAAGTATTTTCTTAGCCTGCTGGTAGGTGGCCATAGACCCTTGCTAAAGGGAAAGCACAGGTCATAGAGTCCTGCCTTTTTCCATCTCTTCTCATTATCCTTTGGAGCTGGGCTTAGTAACACCTGAGAGTATTGTGGAACTCAGAATCTAAGCCCCTTGAGCCCCGAGGGTGTTGGGGGTTGAAAGAGCCATAGATGAACTTGGCTTTCAGCCAAATGCAGAAGGAAAGAAGAGATGAAAATTCTGCAAGGTGATTTTGCTTCCTGCAACTTAGCACTATTAAAGGAACAAAGGAACAAAACCCCACGAATCACCACCACCACTGTGGGCCTGATCCAACGCCCTATAAATGTGATGTTATTTTAACAAGACTGGTGCCATGTCAGTGATCTGGGGAGGAAAAGAGCCTATTTATTTATAAACCACGCTGCCAGAAGAAAGAGAAAAACAAAGAATACAGACAAAATTTTTGCCACAGGCATTTTCTCAGGCTTTGGGTGAGAGGAAAAAAGGAAACCCCTCAGAACATCACGATCAGCCCATTAGACAAGTTAACCAAACAATGTTTTATTTCTCAGCAGCCCTAGGTAGGCCCTCGGGCCCCAACGCAACTCTGACCCTATTCTTTTCTCAGACAGTGTTTTATTACAAAGATATTCTGTGGGTGTCTTCTCCCTTATGGAATCCAGTCATGCTTTCCAACGCGGACAAGCAGCTACTTGGTGTGTGCATTGGGGAAGGAGCAGAAGGGAGAGGGGCCTGTCTAAAATCTCTGGGGGGCCTGAAGAAAAGTCCCTCAAAGTCAATGAGAAGGACATGAACATGGAAGGACGCAGAGGTGTGGAAGGGACTCTGAGCGGTGTGAGGAGCTTTGGGAGGAAATAATTTTTCTCCCCTCAGAGACTGGAGCCTCAGTGAAGAATAAAGGTTGTCGGACAGCAAGCGGCTCACTCAGAGTGTGGAACAGCTGGGACTCGGAGCCGTTGAATTAGATACAACAACCTTTGTGAGCAGCTTGGCAGCTATGCCAGATGAGTTTCTCGGTGCTTGAGTAAGTATCACAGCTGAACTCTCTACTGGAGAAAGGAAATTATACATTATATATTCCAGAAAAGCAGGGATGGCAGGCAAGTGCATGCACTTGCTAGGGACGAAGGCTGATGAAACACACAGACTGAAACCACAGTTGGCTTCCTTCTGGTGTGATTGGTTTTCCCAATAGTAGATTCCTCACTGTGGCAGCCTGGCTTTGTATTGTGCTCTGTAAAGCATCCTGCCTGTTTGTCGTGGTGTATAAATAATAACTTTGTAGCAGGGTGTTCTCCTGTGTAACTGCTCCTCTGTCACCACTATCAGGTGGGAGCCAGCTCAGGGACTAAATGACTCAGAGGAGCTTCCCCAGCTAAATCCTGGGGGTCAATTCATCCCACATTAAAAGGGACTGAACCTTGTTACAGTCTGACGGCTGTTGGATCTGAGATGTGGAATGAGTCAGCGTTCCTGTCCAGTTCTTAGTGGGCAGCGTTCACATCATGACAAGACCCTAATTGGCAGGCTCATCAGAAGGACCCCGGATTGACTGGATGTGGAGGTTGTCAGCTGCTCAACCCTCGAGGTGGATTCTCTGAGTCAATGCTGATGCACATTGTTAAGGGGGGCAACTCTTATCTTATCTGCTTCTGTACCCACTTCACAGTCTTCTGCCTGCCCAAGCATCTCTCCTGATGTCCCCTTTCTCCATCTTACCTCTGTGCCCTTTTTTCACGCTGTACTGTGTGTCTGGAACAGCCTTGCAGCTAATGTTTAGCACCCCCCTCATCTCCTCTCCTGGAAACTCATCCAGTCCATGAAGTAGTTCTGTTGCAAGGATACATGCCACCTTACATTTTTTTCTGTGTTCTGCTGTGCTGCATTCACTGTATTGCATAACAACGTATTACTCTCTCTTGATAATAAACCTTATTAGCAATTGTAAGTGAGGGTGAAGTGGGATTTTGACTGACAGGGAGGAGCCCCCAAGTAAGAAAGAAAGCAAGCGTCGTATCTCCCACTTCCAAAGATAAAAATAGCTTGTCCTACCCATAGTGGCTATATTTTCAACAGAGCTCAGCTGCCATTTAGCCACCTAAATAAGAGCCAGAGAACGTGGCACATTGGGCACAGACAGGGAGATGGAGTCTTTTGAAAATCTGAGAGATGTTGGATGCTGAGCCCTTTTGAAAACCTAGCCTTGACTTAGGTGCCTCAATGGAAGTGAAAAACTTTTTCCCCAGGGGATAAACAATCTACGGGGTTTCTAACATCATAGGGTTTTTTTCCCAGAGACTTTAAGGCCAGAAGGGACCATTATCATTACCTAGTCTGCCCACCTCCGAAGCATTAAGTGTTGGCCATTGCCAGAGGCAGATGATAACACTAGGGGAACATTTACAGCACCTATTAATGTGTGCTTATAGCATGGGTAGGCTAGCTTTCCTCTATGTGGGCAGCTCTAGCTGTGTAGATGTGATGGCACAGGCTAGGGAACCTGCGTTCACAGTCGAGTGGCTAGCCCAGGCTGAAGCCTGTGTCACCACATCTTCACGATTACTGCTACCCTCCCTGGCTAGATTAAAGCTAGCAGGGGTATGCCTACCTGCGCTACAATTATACCTTAATTTGCAGTATAGACACCCCAGATGGATCATTGGTCTGATCCAACAGGGCATATCTCTGTTTTTCTACCTCTGTGTTCAATGGGATTTCTAATTGGAAACCTGAACCCTCTTTGTTCTGCTGAATTACACATCACTCTGCTGGAAACCTGGGGCTTTTATCTCCCAGATTTTTTCAGGTTAGCTGGGTGGGATCAGAACAAGATCAAAAGCCTTTGAGGACTGAATAAAAGGCAATACATGACTTAGAAAGGAAGGTGATGTGTATTGCTCCCCGAAACTAGTTATTCAAGCAAAGGGAGGTCAGTAGCTGGTGTCAAGATAAATGGCCATCAGATCCCCAGCTGTCTCAAAAGCTTCAGAGCAAAGCGCTGTTGGTCTGAACTGGAAGGGAACTAGGGCAGAGTTTTTCCCCACTGTTAACTTATAACTACAAGGGACCTGACTCTCCAGCACCTTGCACCTTGTATAGTCACTTATGCCAAAAGTAACATTTTACACCTGCTTTGCGCAGCTCAATGGCAATAGAAGGTGCCAGACATTGGAGGATTGGGCCCAAGACATGAAACTACAGGGTACAATTGTCAATAGTCTTAACTCAGTGTTTTTCAACTCATTTCTCTTTTGTACAGAACTTCAATAAGGTAGAAATACAGCGGCCTGATTTTCATTTCACTTAGGCCTGATTTAGGAGCAGGATAACTATTTCTGTGAGGGGTGTGACTTTTTATTGAAATACTTATACCCGTACAACCTCTAGTGTAGACACAATTATAGTGGTATAAAGGTTTCTTATTCCCATAGGGGAATAAGCTATACAGGTAGAAGCACATTTATACTGGTATAACTGTGTGCACCCTGCGGGAGGTTGCATTGTTTAACTATGCCGGTTTAGGTAAAGTGGTACAGCTTTTGTGTTTAGACAGGGCCTTACTCCTGTGGAAATCAAGCAAGGCAGTGGGATCCTTAGCTGGTGCAAATCAGTTTGATGCTCCATTGACTTCGGTGGCATTATGCCAATTACCTACTGTGCCAGACGTGAGGACAGAATCCAGCCCACAGTCCACAACTCTACAGGTCCAGCATATCCTTAATGATGTCTTCCCCACACTTCCAGGCATGCATCACTCATTGATGTAGAAACACATGCGAAGTGCTCGTTTCTCAACACCTCAGACCAGGGAACTAATTATACAACAATCTGCAGCTTTGCCGTGCTGTCAAAGTGGGTGTGCGGTTTGCACGCCAGCAAGTGACTGATCTGTGCGCGTGTGTTTACAACAGCAGCTTTTAATGCTTTCTTACATACTGTTTTGTTGATTGATGGCTTACCACGGAGCTGTTAACACTGCAATATCCCAGCACTCTTTACAGACATCTCTGCACATTTACTTTGTCATAAGTAAACTCCGCACACAGCAATAAAGCTTAAGGTAATGACTTCTTCAGCACAAAGCCAACAATTTCCTGTCAGCTGGGTTTACAAATGGCTAACTCTCGGGTTAATTTTCAGTCGTGGCTTAGCTGGGGAGGCTATGCAAAGAGGGGTAGGGGGCGGGAATCTCCAGGCTATGCTGCTCTGGTGACAGTCCTCTTCCAAAGGAATAAAAGCCAAGATCTCAGTGCTGTAGGGCAGAATTGAGCCCTGGACTCATGTCTTCACACATACTGTTTTCAGCCAGTGGGCAGGCAAGCAAATTAACTCCTGCACATCTGCACTGCTCTTTAGACAAACCCCTTGCTCACTAATGTTTTCAAGCTCAGCTTTGGAATTCTAGCTTGCTAAACATTCTGTTGCTGAGAAGGCGGCTACAGTAATAGGAAATCTGAATGGAATGGATTTCTTGTGAAGAATCCCTGCGCTGGTTGTGGGGTATGGTGATTGACCCTCTCTTGGGGGGAAGGATAGCTCAGTGGTTTGAGCATTGGCCTACTAAACCTAGGGTTGTGAGTTCAATCCTTAAGGGGACCATTTAGGGATCTGGGGCAAAAATTGGGGATTGGTCCCCCTTTGAGCAGGGGGTTGGACTAGATGACCTCCTGAGGTCCCTTCCAACCCTGATATCCTATGATTCAACCCTGGTGTACAGTCTACTCCAGGGATCGGCAACCTTTGGCATGCGACCCATCAGGGAAATCCACTGGCGGGCCTGGACGGTTTGTTCATCTGCAGGTTCGGCCAATCACAGCTCCCACCGGCCGTGGTTCGCCGTTCCAGGCCAATGGGGGCTGCGGGAAGCGGCGTGGGCCGAGGGATGTGCTGACCGCAGCTTCCTGCAGTCCCCATTGGCCTGGAACAGTGAATCACGGCCAGTGGGATCTGCGATGGGCCGAACCTGTGGACGCTGCAGGTAAACAAACTGTCCCGGCTCACCAGCAGATTTCCCTGACGGGCCGCGTGCCAAACATTGCCAATACCTGGTCTATTCTTTCAGGTCTTTGAGTGGGATTTTCAAAAAGCTCCCAAGTGATTTAGACAGACAATGCTTTGTCATGGGTGGTAAAAACATATACGATTTTAAATCTTTGTGTTATGATACTTTTTCAGACAAACACTCAGGCCTTCATATTAAGTAGCTTTTGTTGTAAAGTGTTGGTAGCTGAGAAGTGCCCTCAATCATTGTGACAGACTGTACCCTTATGATGACCACTTTTACAAAACTATGATAAATGTTATACAAAGTATGCCTTGTGAGGAATCATTTGAAAACTCATAATCTACTGAACATTATTGTCCTGGTAAAATGTGTGTAGCAACATTGTACATAAAGTTATAAGCTTTTACTGTATGACATTGCTGAGACATGCTCCAAGTTTAGAAAAGCAGCCCAAACCAGTTCCTCACAGACAAATGGTTGGCCAGCAGCTCAGCCAGGTGTCAACATAGTCATGTGTTACCACCTGGGTAAGCAGCCATTCTTTAGCAGAAAGAAGGATGGGAGTGAGAAATTGACATGTTGGCAATGGAACAGCTGAGGGGTTCTGTGTAAGCAGACTGGCTGTCACCTGAATCCCAGCTGGAGATGGCTCTTGAAGAAGAGGGAAAGATATCAAAATGAGAATGGAAGACACAAATCACCTCTCTCCCCTCATCTCTACTCATTGCATCAACAAAGTTTGAAAGACAAAGGAAGCATCAGTGAACTGGGGGAGTGGTCCTGGCTGAGCTCCTTCAGCCAGGAAAAGCATGTGGTGAGAAAAACCTTTGCTTTGAATTCAGTTCGCTTGTTAAGTTAGGTATTAGTCTGCATTTTTACCCTTTATTTCTTTGTAACCAATTCTGATTTTTATGCCTCATTACTTGTAATCACTTAAAAGCTATCTTTCTGTAGTTAATAAACTTGTTCTGTTGTTTTGTCTAAACCAGTGTGTATTCGGATTGAAGTGTTTGAAACCTCAAATTCCGATAACAGGGTGTGTGCATATTATTTTCTATTAATGAAATGACGGACTTTCTGTGAGCTTGTACTGTGCAGAAGGAAAGACCTGGCCTGGGCAACAGTGTTCCTTCTAATTTTTCCCACTCATGTGCTGAATGAATGTTGTTATGTGCACCAATATGGAGGTGATGTGTGACGCCTCTCCCCTGGCTGCGGCAGGTCCGGGGTTGGGGCCAGGGGAGGGCCGCCTCTTCCCCGGCCTCTGCAGGTCTGGGGCTGGGCTGGGGAAGGAGAGGCTCTCCCCCGTCCGCAGCAGGTCCGGGGCTGGGCTGGGGTTGGCGGGGAGAGGCGTCTCTCCCTGTCGCGGCAGGTTCAGGGCTGGGAGATAGAGGCATCTCTCCCCGCCACAGCCCTGAGCATTTAATAGGCTGCTGCGTGGCTTAGAGGGAACTTAGCTGGGCAATACAAGATGCCCACTTCTGGTGACAAGCCTGGGACTGAGAATTTGCTGGTGTCACATAATTCAGGAGTGGCTGGCGAGAAGCACTCATCTCATTCAGCTGGGAGTGATTTTGCATGGTAGAGGCTGTATGTGAACAGGCCAGGAGTGGTTGTTCTCACAGCAAAGCAGTGGGAAAGGCACCACAGGTTGGAGGATTGAGAGGACACAGCTGTTCCCCTGTCCAAATTGTATCCTGGGGAATATCACAGTCATGTCTCTAGTTTGTCAATCCCCTCTCTGATCTCCCCTGTGTTCACAGAACTATAACCTCTGAGCCATTCATCACCAGCACAATGGGGTCCTGGTCCATGACTGGGGCTCCTGGGTGCTACCGCAATACAAATAAATCATACTACTAATACCGGCTGTATGATAAATCTAACCACCCTTGCCTCCATAGCCCCCATCCTTGAATGACTTTGGCACTCACTCTGAGGTAATATACACTCACTCCTGCGATTATCTCGGCACACCTGGATTCCTAAAGCTCCCATGTATGCATCCCTCACCCTTATATGCAAACACAATCACATCCTCCCCTCCCTACGTTATTTCCACTGGCCTGCCGTTCATTTCTGTATCCACTAGAAAATCTCTCTACTCATCTGCAGCAGCCTTCATGACAACACACCCATCAAAGTCCATGAGTTTCTCTCTCTCCATATGTCCCCCATTGATTCTTTCTCACATGCCAATTCTGGCCCCCTCTCTGAGGCCTGTCCTTTGCTACCCTTTCCTTCACAAGCCATATGGGACCCTTTGCCTGCCCCAAACCCCCTCCAAATTCCTTGTTAAAAACACAACTCAAAGCCCACACCTCCTACCATATGTTACCTACACATAGCAAGTTATTACCTGGAAGTCCCCACATAGACACTGACTTCACAACATAGCTACTAATCCTTAGCTTATGTTCCCCATCTACTCACACTCTCACATTGCCCTGGGTAGGATGAGTGCAGGTGGAACCTTACTCAGTAGGAAGGAAAGGAACATGCAGAGCAACTCCTGGATGTCCCTTTGAACTGGGCATGTGACCAGGCTTGGCCTGCTAGCCCAATCAGGTCCTAGCAACCATATTCACTTGTGTTGATTTCAGCCTGAATTGTTTTGCTATGACCACAGCAAGCTTCACAGCCATAGAAAACATCAGCGTAGCTAAGGAGCAAGGGAGAGGGGAAATACAAAGCAAAGGGTTCAAATATCATTTTGGCTCAGTCTCCAATGCTCCTTGTCAAAGGCGCTGGTTTTACGCTCCCTGCCCCCACTTCCAGAAGACACCTGTATGATGTACATACCGCTCCCCTTTCTGACCAAGGGGTTAGCCAATAATTGGGCCCTGGTGGGTTGTTTCCATTAGTAGGAGAAATTGATTATTATTATTACTATTATTTATTTGCCTACCATAGCACCTAGCAGCCTTAGTCATGGACCGGGATCCCATTATACTAAACGCTGTACAAACACAGACTGGTGTCATAGTTGTTGGGGGTTTTTAATGTGATCTTATTTATTTACTAAGAATGTACGCAAAGTCCCGTTTCCCTGACCACAGAAAGGATCAATCAGCAGGAGGCAGTTTCTTTGCTCGGAGTTCCGACTCTTTCCAGCCAGTACTTTGCCCAACCCTTCTCTCTTTTAGCTTTTTCTCAGGGTCATGGTCCAAGTGCTCCTCTGGCTGTGTCGGGGGCTTGCTTCTCTGATGTATCTGTTGCTTCTCTCTCTCGTTCGCTGGCTCACTCCCACACACACAGACAGCTCCATCAAAACAATACTCACCCCCCAACCCACCCCTAAATCCCTCTGCTTGCATGGCTCAGATTCCAGAAGGAATTTACATGGGCGGTAGCTCCGATTGTTTCAGCTATCTAGTCCTTAATTGTTTTTCACACACAATCCTGAATGAAGGCCAGCAATTATACTCGCCAACCACAAGCGCCAGCTTCCTCCTTTCCCCGGGGATGCTCATCGCCCACCCCACCTCTTCCCGCCCCCTCTCCTCCCCTTCCCGCAAGGCCCCACCCCTGCCCCTTCCTGCCCAGTCTCTCCCCTTCCCCCCAAGCACGCCCTGTCCCCGCTTCTCCCCCTCCCCCTACAACGCCTCCTGCACGCCGCTGAAAAGCTGATCGCGGCGGGCAGGAGGTGTTGGGAGGGAGAGGGAGGAGTTGATCGGCAGGGCCGCTGGCAAGCGGGAGGTGCTGGGGGGGAAGGGGGAGCTGGCTGCCAGTGGGTGCTGAGCACCCGCAAATTTTTTTCCATGGGTGCTCCAGCCCTATGTCGGCACCTATGCCCACCAGCTTCACTGAGGTTTAACCCAGCACAACAATATCAAAGCTTTAGGGAATGACAGCGCTTTGGCACCCCATGCCCCGAAAGCGCTTGCCGAATGCGCTTCTCGTTATTTTTAAGAATGTGTGAGAATGAAACCCCAGTAAAATGCCTGCCACAATTCTGAGGGCTAGCACATTAATCAAAGGCACAGGCCTCTCCCCAGTTGTCTGTGCCAGGCCCAGCCTGGAATTGATAAATTGCACCTGCAGGTAACTAATAAATCTGAGAAGTCCTTTGCCTTTTATGAACAGCAGCAGCCAGAGCTCCAGCTGTTGAAGGAATTTGGCTGGCAGGAGTAAGGCCTGGATCTCCTGACACATTTCCCTCACCCCCTTTTGCACCTAATGGTCCCTCTTAAATAAGCTGAGTTCTGAGACTTTTGAAACATTCCAGGGACTGAAACATTCCGACGGAAAATACTGAGATCAGCCAGCGGCGTTTTATTGTATGGGCAGAGCAGGTGCTTAGGGTTGCCAATTGTGGTCAGACATATTCCTGGAGGTTTCATCACATCATATAATCTCGCATGAAAGATTAATATTTAATTTCTGGAGACTCCAGGGCAATCCTGGAGGGTTGGCAACCCTACAGGTGCTTAGCTAGTGTAGCAACCTAGCAGCAGCACAATACTTATTGGCTGTTGTGTGACTGTGACTGCAGGCATTGTGGGGCAAGTTTATCACCAGCAACAAATGCCATGGAGGCCAGCAATGGCTGGTGCACCTCAGAGGAGGACCATGAGCCCATCAAGAGGGAGATATGCTGTGGTTAAAGTACTGGCCTGGGACCTGGGAAAACTGGGTTCATTTCATGGTTCTGCTGCAGACTTTGTAACGTCGGGCAAGTCACTTAGGGTACGTCTATACTTACCTCCGGGTCCGGCGGTAAGCAATCAATCTTCTGAGATCGATTTATCGCGTCTTGTCTAGACGCGATAAATCGATCCCAGATTGATCCCGGAAGTGCTCGCCGTCGACGCCGGTACTCCTGCTCCGCGAGAGGAGTACGCGGAGTCGACGGGGGAGCCTGCCTGCCGCATCTGGACCCGCGGTAAGTTCGAACTAAGGTACTTTGAGTTCAGCTACGTTATTAACGTAGCAATTTACGTTATTAACGTAGCTGAAGTTGCGTATCTTAGTTCGAAGTGGGGGGTTAGTGTGGACCAGGCCTTAATCTCTCCGTGCCATCACGCTCCATCTATTAAATGGGGGAAACAAGCCTTTTTCTCCGCATTTTCTGTTGTGTCTATTTAGAATGTGAGCTTTCTGAGGGACAAAGTGTTGCTCATTAGCACCTAGCACCCTGGGGCCTTGATCGCAGTTGGCACGCTAGTGATACAAGTAATTGATAATAATCCTCTGTACGCTTGCATTGACTGCTATCAAAGTTAGCACTGAATGTGAGCTTCAAACGGTATGTGAGGCTCTGTTCTTTAACTTCTTTGGTTTGAAAATTTTGCAAAAATGTCCAATATGGCCAGGTCATAAAAAGCAGCAAGATCACAATACTTTGTCAGTTTTGCTTCTTGTCCCGGACAAAACTACAAACTACCTCTACTCAAAAGAGCAGGGATGTGTGAAAACATCTGCTGTAATCCAGCCCAAAATACTGTTGCCTGTCTTCTCTGTGTATATCAAACTTTTCTTGATAAGCAATTTCTTTATTTTTCTGTATTATACCATGCAGACAACATGGCTGGCAGCAAACAAATAATGAATAAATAGTAAACAGCAATAGTATTGATCTCAGCATTAAATTGGTTTAAAATGATGGCACAGTAGAGGACAGATCTAGCAACAGAGGGGTTAAAACAACATGAAAATCAAGAGAAGGAATTGGGCTTGGAGGAGTGTAAGGCCTGGTTCTCCTGACACATTTCGCATCCTTATTCCCTCACCCCCTTTTGCACCTGATGTCTGGAAACGCTTTTTAAACGCAAGCAGCGATTTCACAAGAGCCCTAATAACATGTATGAGCAACGCCTCTTGGGACGCAAAGGTGCAATCTGCCAGCGCTCATTTGAGCAAGAATAGAAAAGCTGTGGAGCTTTTGCAGGATGTTAAATGAGACCTTCAGGAAACAACGTAGATAGATATATGTACTCGGATCACAAGGCTCACATTTACTCAGGACATGTCTACACTACAAAATTAAGTTGACCTAACTTATGTTGGCGTAACCGATTATGTCATGTGATTAAACCTCCAAGAACACGTCCAACCAAACTTGGCAACTCTAATACAGCCGCCACAGTAATTACATCACTTGTACGTGTCTACACTTTGCTCCTTGAGTCAGCAGTGAGCATCCTCCCCAGGAGCGCTTGCACCAATTGAACCGTCAGCGTGGGGCATTGTGGGATGGCGTCTGAAAGACAGCAACAGCTGATATAAGCAACGCAGTGTCTATACTGACACTGTGTCGATCTAACTACATTGATTGAAGTGCTACGCCTCCCACAGAGGTGGAGTTATTACGTCGGTGTAGCGAGCGAGTTACGTTGGCGGAAGCGAAAATTTAGGGTAGACACTTACAGTTAGGTCGACATAAGCTGCCTTACAAGGACCTAACTCTGTAGTGTAGACCAGGGTTCGGTGAGGTGAGTTCCTCCCTAAACACCAGGCATGCTTCAAACAGGAGTAGTCCTAAGAGAGCAGAAGAAGTGGAGCATTCATGTTGTATGGTGTGCAATCAAGTTCTTTTCACCAGGAGGAAAGCAGTGCAAAGTCTGCATCTATACATGAACTCCTAAAGAGGAGCTACAAGGTACATCAAGTAGCATTAACCCATATGTCAATTAAGGCACTGACTGACCGAACGGATGAATTGCATGAGTGATATGTGCAGCTTTTCATCCTGGTGATTTCAGGAAGCCTTGCACAAGCATTGGCAGCCCTGAGACAGGTAAAATGCAATGTTCAATGAGAAATACAGCAGTGATCATCTGATGGAGTCAGATGTCTATCTTGATCCAGGTTTTTATGCCATCTTCATCACTCTAGAGTGTTTGTACCAAAAATCCATCTGATGGGATTTAAACATCAGCAATAACATTTTGTGCATTCACAGTGGGCCCCAATAATTGTTCCTGACGTAGGGTATGGAGAGAGTCAGAGAAGAATTGCTTCCTGCAAATTACTAAATTCAAGTTCAAGTCTAATGCTGCTCTAATTGCCTTGTTATACCTATTAAAACTATATTATGCAAGTGAGGCACTCTTAAGAATATCTGCATGCTATAATATGCTACATAAGGTATAACATCACCTGGTAAGAACTGATGCATTCATAGCCCACTTTAATAACATAAATTACAGAGCGAGAAAACAGCCTTTCATACTCAGTGTTTGCCTCTGAAAACCAATGAGAGAGCTACTGGTAATGTAGTGCCTACACTCCAAACTAAGAGCCATTACACATTTTTGCCTAGCTTTGGATCTTGTTTTAATTGCAGGAAAGGCTGTCAGCTAGGAAACGGGGATTCTTTCTTCTACTGAGTGTCGGTCAAATTCTCCTCTCAGTGATAGTAGTACAGGTCCATTTAAATCAATGGAATTGGACAGCATGGGTGTGTGCTAAAGGTACTGCACTGAGAGTCAAGAGAATTGAGTTTTGTTTCTGCCTCTGCCCTAAACTGCCTGGGTGACCTTGGACAAGTGTCTCTGCTTCAATTCCCCATCTGTAAGAGGGGAGGGAGGAATGTTACCTCTCAGGCAGGGCTGGTGCTACCATTTAGGCAAACTAGGCGGTTGCCTAGGGCGCCAAGATTTGGGGGCGCCAAAAAGCGGTGCCCCCAATTTTTTTTTACAGCGTTCCTACGCCCCCTCCCCGAGCGCGCGGTGGCGGCTCCACTTCTCCCGCACAGCTCCCGGGGGGGAGCTGCCGTGGGGAGGGGGGTGTGCCTCAGGGCGGGGGGGGGAGCTGTCATGGGGGGGCACCTCAGGGCGGAGGGGGGTCAGGGAGCGGGGGCAGGGGGGGGGGGGGGGGGGGGGGGGGGGGGGGGGCGCGCAAGGTGGACATTTTGCCTAGGGCTTGCACCGGCCCTGCTCTCAGGGGTGCAGCAAGAGAAATGTCCTTATAATGCTTGTGAGCCACTCTAAAAAGACAGCCATGAGGAAAAGCCCTCTGGTGCCTCTAAAAGAAGACACTGTATGCCGAGGAATAGTGGGAGTTCTCTAGTCTAGCCTATGAAGTAATCCCAGAGAGAGAGAGTTTAATATCTGGAACGGAAACCATTAGGTTCCAGAACTGAGAGCATCTGTAAGTACAGGGAGCACCAAATATGGTGAGAAATTCCACTCTTACAGGGAGTTGGAGGGGAAGGAGGGGAATGGATTTCATCTCCTCCTGCTGACATTTGAGCTGAGGAGCCTTTATCCTGCCTTGGGAGCCAGCCAAAGCTGGCATTTAAACTCCCTGCCTTTCATTAAAGAGCTTGTTCAATGCCTTTTTTTTTTTCAAGCTAACTGAAGTGTTTTAGAGCGTACACGTGAGTTAATGAGGGCGAGAAGGCCCACAGCAAAGCCCCAGTGTGATTTCATGCAACTCGCTCGCATCGCTACAAAGAACTCATTCACTGGTCTCTGAGCAGCTTTATATGCTGGGACAAACCCAAGAGCCTCTAGTGGGATTTCCCACACTGAGGGCGGGCTGGGGACACCTGACATCACAGCCATTATGCAGATGAGATGAGGAAACAGCCCACAGCCTCTCTCTGGAGTTCAATTAGACGCATCTGAAATATCAAGATCTGGGTGGCCTCGTGGGTGATCGTCAGACTTTTCATTATTGAACTGTCCTGGCAGATCATGATGTCAAAATATTAATGGGATAAAAAGGCATAATGTATTAAAAGGTAAAGGTTAGGACAGACAGAAAGAAGAAGAGACGAGGGGGTTGGATGAAATAAAATGGATCTCTAGGGGAAATGGCAGGGCTTGATTCTCCACCAGCTCCCACTAGTGTTATGGACTCCAGTGGAGAATGAGACCTCTATAACATTGCTCACTGCAGTTCAAGCCACACACCCACCTCATTTAGGCATTTGTGTAGAGCGTAAATGAGATACCCTTGGGCACAGCTTGGAAGTGGCACAAAGGTATGTCGCACCAGGGAAATTTAATCCAGAGCTCTGAACGGATGGGGACTTGAGCCCTAACTGGGCTTTGTCTGAGTGTAAAGAAGGCCTCCCCAAACCGGAAGTCACTATTGATGAAAAGAGGCCTTAAGCTAAACCAAGATGGAGTCTAGGGGAAAGATGTTGGGCTACTCCTCTTAAGAGACCCAGCCCAGAGCGAAGGGGTGGCTATGATTGCTTTAAACCACTTGTGTGCCCCTCCCAGTACTGGGCCGTTCTCAGCCAGTGGCATAGCATGGCCAGCCCTGGGGGCCTGTCTCAGTTACAGGAGCCACAACACTACCTGGACTTTCCACAGCCCTATGGGCTGCACGCACCTCCTGCCCCTACCTACCTTATGGTAAGGCTTACAAGGGGGTTCCCCCCCCCCCCATGTATGCCAGGAGAAATCTCCCCTTCCTGGGACTGGAGCTTTTAGAGCCCTTTTATGCCACTTATGCAGTGTAAAGGGACCAGAGTGTGTGTGTCAGGGCTGGGGGGATCTCACTCTAGGTCTTGTCTTACTGTAGCCCTCTTGGTCACACAGGTGAAGGCTCCTTCCTGGTCACAGCTGAGGGCATCAGCAGAGCAAGAAGCTAAGGCCAACGGGTTTAATCGTGGGTGGTTCAAATTTCTGCAGGTGAAAGGAATGGACCTGGAAAATGAATCCTCTTCCTGTGCTGAAGTACATGCCCATGAAAGCTTTTTACTGTAGCAAAAAGGAAGAGGGGTCTACGGGCCTGATCCAACACCTACTAAAGTCCATGAAAGTATCTTTATTGGCTTCAGTGGGCACTTCTTCAGGTCTGAGCTTAGCAGAGATAGCACTGGAGAGATGTTTCTTAAGAACTAGCTGTGCTACTGTTCAGAGCTGACCTTGCCAGATTCTCTCTCTCTTGTTTATTTGTGTGTGTGTTTTGTTGGTGTTGTTTGTTCCTTTGTTTGTTTAAATATAGTCACTTTCTTCCCATCAATTTGAAACAAGCTGTAACCTAATTAAAAGAGTCAGAAAACCAGACTGGTACAGTGGTGGCACCAGCTAGCATTGCAAGTGCTGGTAGAACTCACACCAGAGTGCAAATGATACTGTGATCCATTCTTTCTAGTTTATATTGAATTGCATTTCAAAAGGAAAACAGAGCAATTAACCCACTTTGACATTATATAAAGGTTTAATGGGGCATTTGGGAGGAAAAGAGAAAGCCTTAAAGGACCTGAAACACGCGATGGGAATGGGCAATGATATACAGGTCTGATTAAGAATTCACCCAAAGTGCTATGATTAGATGCCTGTTTGGATCAATTTTATGGAGCTGGTCCCTGTCGTGATCTATAGAATCAAACACTCTTAAACTGGAGGCTTTTATTAAAGAAAAAGCTACAGCCACAAGTAAACAGGCTTCCTCATAACTCCAGTTCCAGTTTTGTCTCCCTTGATTACCAGGGATCAGACCCTATCTGGAACTGTATTCAGCACGCAGAGACATCTAGTGGTTAAATAATATACTTCAAATAAGCATATCATTACCAGGCCTAAGCTGCCAAGTTCAGGTCTGTATCTGAATTTCCCCAGAGTCTGAGACGGCTCAGAGCAGGTGTTCCAGCTCACTGGAAGTGGTAAATTTAAAAGAAAAGAAATATGCATAGAGTCAGCATGACCAGCTCTAATACCTCTGCAGGCCAAGAGAATAAACCAGCATGCCAGCAGGCCTTTTATAACACACCAGTGTGCCTTTTAAAGCCCCACGGGGGCACGGTAACTCAATTACCACATGATGTGGACTCTTCACCTACCCACCCCCTACTAACGAAAGGACTAATAGGTTCCAAGGCTTGAAGGGAAAGGAAAATAACACCGAATAGATTAGCTCAGCAGTCGGGCTGTTAATTATGGGTCATTTAGTTCAGTTAATCAATAGGCAGACTTCTTTAACCGGCTAATTATGCCAAACGGCTTCCACAATGAGCAGGTTCGCAGTTCGTTGTTAACCATGAAGGGATAATATTTCACTGTAAATATAAGTGCAGCCCCACTGCTCAGACAAATGCTTTGCAGCTTAGCCAACTTGCGTCAGAACTGGCTGTGATTTAACCCAATCTATATGGCGGCAGGGGCTGGGAGTAAGACACAGGTACCGGTGTCACGAGTTTCACAATTGTCAGCTGCAGTGGTAAGCATCTGGCCTTCTCCCTTGGTTAATCACTCAGACAGCTTATCTTCTTTAAACACTTCCCTACCTGGGGTAAAGAGGTACTGAAAAGGATCCCTGCATAGCCAATCAACCAATTAAACTGTCAGCTTCCCCAGGTCCTTTGTTCAGGGCAGGTCTGTAATTCTCTCCTTTGCTTGGGGTGCCAGTTATTTGAAGCTATGTTGCTTCAGAAAGCAATGAATCCAGGCAGCCAATCCAAACTCTGTGAGTGACCTGTTCTTATGCATTCCTATGGACCCCTTTGAACAGCAGATTCATGTTCCCAGTAGAGGGGAGAGTTATGACAAAGGCCCAGCCTCTCTGTTGTCCAAAGTGGGGGAAAGGTGACAAGCGGCTGTCTTGACCTGTTGTACGAAGTTGTTTATAAAAACAAAGTTAAGTTACAGACAAAAAGATTCAAAGGACTGATTTTTCAAGGCTCCCAGAGAGGTCACAAAATCGCTATTGCAACAGACCAAGATAGAAATTACTGGATGTGATTGGTTAACTTCAATGGCACGAGGTTGCCAGCACTTTTGGGGGGAATTGCTTTTCTGGGGGTTGCTTGGCAAGTTTCCTAAGCTGGCTAATGACAGCTTGCAGACAGAGTACCACAATGAAGTGATATCCCAGCTACTGGGATACGTATTGCCCCGTGGGACCCTGGAATCTCCCATCATACCACTGGGCTTTCATTTTTCTGAGCCCCACTGGAAGGGGAATAAGCTACATCAGTATTTAGGCCCATTTAGACTGCTGTAACCATGTCCACATTAGGGATTGTAACGGTATAGCTATTTTGGTAGAAAAATCACTCCCCGAACTGACATATTGGCATAAAAACTGTGCACAGACCTATGTCTCAGAGTGGCTAATTACACCATGGTTTCTTCCTGTGATTTTTCAGTAGTGAGCTGCAAGTCAAAGAAGCCTCAGTGACAGAAAATGCATTTTCTAGCTTTGATATTCCTTCTGATCCCCGGAGTTATATCCATGCTCTTTTGTTTTAAAAATAAAAACAGAACTGAATTTCTACAGCAACTTAAGACCACCTACAATGGAATCTTTTTTTGTTAAACTGAAAGTCTTACTTAAATTTTTAAGGTTTGAATGCTGTTTTCTAATCCCTACCCCGTCATTGTTTAATAAAAGGTTAAAAGGTTTGCAATGGTGATTGTTACAATGGGACATAGGCTTAACAGTAAACACACGCTTAAGTGCTTTGCTGAATCCAAAGGCTTGGGAAAGTAATAGGCTTTGTATTTTGTGGTGAACTGTTAAACAGCTGCTGCAATTTCTTGTCAGGAAAAGTGATTCTTATAGAAAAGATACCAGCTTGACTTCAAAATGGGTTTTGTAAGGACTGTAACATTGGACCCATGGCTTATATAGCCCTTTGGTATCCTCCTGGGGAGAAACTGCGATAGAGATGTAAGAGCATGTCATTATTGTTCTCTAAAATATGGCAAATTTCCACAAGCAATTAATTTGCAAAATTTAACAATTTTTGCCAGGAGCTAGAATTTCACCATAGCCACTGGGAAACAGAAACCTCCTGGTTAGTGGCAGGAATGGAATATTTTTACCCTGGACCACTAGAAAACAGCAGGATAAGCAGTGTTCCTTCAGGACGCGTGGGACTGCATTGTGAATGTGCTTCACCAAGGCACTCAATCTGAGGATCCATCAGGAGCACTGGGAAATTACACACGTCTTCAGTAAAACTGCCATTGAGCCAGAGATACTAGGGCACAGACTAAAATGATTTGACTCGAGCTTTATTTGTTAAACAGCAGGCAACAGGTACATAGTGAAATTTTTGCAATAGCCATGCATGGCATCCATTCTGCAGAGAATACATCTGTCATTCGGGTGAAAACAACTGACAGCACCATTTATTACCTTACATGCTTCAAAACAACAGTTCAATTTACATGTTGCCCTTTGGCACCGGGACTCACAGCTCCGTAAAATGCAACAGCCAAGCTGATGGTGTGGATTTAAACAGCAGTTGACCTTATGCTGTTTTATTGAAACTTCTATGAACATTCACTCTAGTTCAGCCTCCGGTTACTGAGAAATAGATTCTTTTGGAGCGGCCACAGAATGCCCGTCCAGGTTCTAAAAACCAAAGGGGAGCAGAAAGGTCTGTATATCTGCCAATATAGGAAGCAAAGTTCTAGCCGTTACAATGGGCCTAAGCCCGGGAGATGCCCCCTGGGAATTAAAGGCACTCGGTTCCCTTTCAGAAGTTTTCCACACCTTGTCCATCATGAGCAATTAAATCATCTTCTAACTCAGGAAGATAAAATCTCAACTCTATTTTATGTACAGTGGGCCAAACCCTCAGCTGCTGTAAACTGAAAACACTGGCAGTAAACCATTTACACCAGGCAAATATCTGGCCCACAAGCGCCAAGAAAAACATTTTCTTTCGTAATAATAATTAATAATAATAATTAAAAAACCCTAAAGAATACTACAGTTAAGCTCTAAAACTGTGCAGCTGACAATAGCATTGCTGCAGTCTTAACTGTTTTTCCAGCATTTGTAATAAGGTTAATCGGTGTCTGTGATGGAGTTCCCGGGGTGCAATCTGGACTGTGGGACCGCTGAGCCCTCTGTCCCACCGGCCTGGGGGATCCCTCTCACTCTGTGATGCTGTGTCAAGCCACAAACCTCTGGCAGGTACTGCACTTACACAGACATCCATAGGCAGGGACACCCCCAACTGAGTTACATGAGTGCTTTCTCAGGCTAGGTCTACACTGCGCACCTTACAACAGAGCATCCGTGCCACTGCAGCCGCACCATTGTAAGGTGCACTGTGTAGCCGCTCTTTATCGCCAGGAGAGAGCTCTCCCAATGACACAATAAAACCACCTCCAATGAGGGGTGGTAGCTTCGTCGGTGGGAGCACGTCTCACACTGGCGCTTTTTGTCGTTAAAACATCTGTCATTCGGGGGGGTGTCTTTTCACGCCCCCGAGGGAGAAAAGTTTTAACAAGAAAAGTGCCAGTGTAGACATAGCTTTAGTCACTCGTGAACCAACAATAGAGAGGCTCCAGCCAATTCCCGCCAGGTCCCCAGCCTTGCACCTAAGAACTGTACATCTTGCACTGGTCAGAAACCTGGCCAGTGTAAGTTCATTACCCAGTGCGCTACTCCCTCAGTGTGAAGAATACACACACTACTAGCCTTTGTAAACTGAGCGGAGATTGCCCAAGCACTCCAAAGAAAACACACTGTTTGAGGTCAAATAGAAAAGAGATTTATTAACTACAGAAAGATCATAAGTAGCAGGCATAGAAATCAGAGTTGGTTACCTAAGAAACAAAATTCGCAGTCTGAGTTCTACGAACTAAACTGGATTTGAATCAAGCACTGTCTCCCCGGGATAAATGGTACAAACAGGCCACAGATCCTCAATACACAGGCTGCCTTCCAACATGGGACCACCCTCCTCCAGACGTTTCTTCCAGGTGTTGAGTTGGGGGTGGAGTGGAGGCCCAGTGATGATGTCACTTCCTCTGTTTTATAGTTTCTTCCAGCTTGCTGGAAAGATTGTTCGACGTGGGCAATCAGGCAGTCCCCACTGGCCAAACAGTCTCCATTGTCTACGTGTTCTCTCTGAGAAGTCTCCATTGTATACAGTTCCTGGGATAGTGGATTCTTTGGGTGCTGATGAGCCATTAACTGATGTCTGGCTACTCCATTATTGTACCTGAAAGGCTGGTTGTGGGTGTTCCCAACCTCACAATGTATTTCAGTAACACACACATAGCAAAACTTCATAACTTCACACACAATGATAGCACATACAATCCAACAAGATATTAATGTTCAACAGATCAAGACATTTTAAATGATACCTCACAAGGCATACTTTACTAAACATATCATAATTCTAGGACAGTGGAGAATATGGGGTTTCCAGGTGCTGCTTTGCAGTACAGAGTGTCACCGTGTCCTTAAGGACGGGGTTAATATGATGTGGGCCTGATGGATTTGGGGCCACTTACAATGGATGCTTATTGAATCAAGGAGAAATGGTTAAGAGCTGATGTAAGGTGCTGTCAGTAACATCCATACACTTAGGGCTGGTCTACACTAGGGGGGGATCGATCCAAGATACGCAACTTCAGCTACGCGAATAGCGTAGCTGAAGTCGAAGTATCTTGGATCGAATTACCTGGGGTCCAGACAGCGCGGGATCGACGGCCGCGGCTCCCCCGTCGACTGCACTACCGCCACTTGCTCTGGTGGAGTTCTGGAGTCGACGGTGAATACGTTCGGGGATCGATATATCGCGTCTTAACGAGACGCGATATATCGATCCCGGATAAATCGATTGCTACCCGCCGATACGGCGGGTAGTGAAGACATACCCTTAGAAGGCAAAAAGAAGCAGCTGCCTGCAATGGGCCAGGCAAAAGAATACCCTATTTTTATATTCATTCTATCAGACACATAGTGAATATACAGTGCCAAACTTGTATCAACTTCAAACCATCTGTATTAGGAAGAGGCCCTGAAACATAGCCTGAGGCCTGGGCTAAAATAGTCAAAACTGCTGATATAAAGCAACGTTAAGTTGTGAGCAAGAGGCAGGCCCTGCTCACAGAATTTGGCAAGCATAGGGCTGATATTGCAAAAGCGCATATTCCAAAGAGATGCGAGGCATAAAGCACTCACGCAAGCACATTCCAGAAGGATGGTACCAGAACACCCCGATAAACACATTCCCCAAAGATAACAGAAACATGCTGACCCATCTTAAAGATAAGGTCAGGATGCCAGCATGATAAATAGAGATGTTTTAATCGAACCTACAGGAACAAGGCAATGGGTGGCACCCTAATACGTTAGAGGGTGGCAGCCTGATACGTCGGGGCAATATGTAATTTGTTTGTATTTGCGTATAAAGATGTATCTCAGAGGGAGTGTCTTTGTCCAACCGAGGGAGCAGTGGAAAGTCCCGCCATGACTGAGCTGCATCCATTGTCACGGGCATACGTGTGTTTACCTGTAACCGTTGAGCATTAGCACCATGCTTCGTCGGCACCTTCGCTAGAAAACCAAGTCTGTGGATTTATTGGGCAGTTCAATACGGGCTGTCTGGCCAGAGTCAGTACAGCATGCAGAGAGAACACACGCATGCAGCCGAAAATCTGACAACACCATCTTTGGCCCCCCCGAACAAGGGCTGTCTGTACTTACCTATGTCCATTCCCCTGGCTTAAGTGAGAGCAGCCTGAAGGCTGCTCCACTGTAACTAGCTTCCAATGGCCCCAAGGAGACGTTACAACCATCAGGGAAGACGTTCACCTTTCTCCATGACCACGCCCACTACAGTGGCTATGGAGAGACCACTTCTTTGGCCCTCTGCCCCTGACAATCCTCTTACACTGGGCTGATCTTCCCAGAACCAGCTACAACAGCTTCATAGATACCTTATGCTAGCAACCACACTCAAAAGCAATTCAGATGGAACAGAGAATCTGCTCCATTATGTATATTATATTTTTTTCCCTTGCAGACATTGCCCTGTGTATCCACTGAAGGGACAAGTTATAGTTCTCTCCATTTCATTATGCTGTAAAGTCAGGAGGGGTGGGGGCTTTTATGTTTATTTTAAGTTATCCTGAAATTTGATTGCACACCTTCATGTCTAAAAACTAGCCTTTTATGAAGCCACTCTATTATTTCCAAAGCACTAGTATACATGTTGCAACTCCCCAGTTGGATTAATCACGTCAGTAATAGTTCACACATTTCTCTTTAAAGCTCCTTTTGCTCTTCCTCCCCCTCACTCCAATCTTTATGGTGCTGTGAAGAACCTGCACTCGGAAACATCCTATTCCTAGCACTAGGACATACTCACAACATAAGAAGTGTTCTCTTATCCAGTATTTCTTAATAGAAGACTTTAGCCCTTTGCCACTAGGGAATGTTTGCAAAACTCCAGGCTCCATTTTTCTAGAGTGTTTTTTAATCCTTGGCAATGCTAACATATAATCAACATGTCATTATTTTTTTTAAAAATGGGTTGTCACCAATCTGCAGTTATGTTGTCAAATAAACTGCTGATTCAGGTGTATCATTTAGGCTAATTTCTACCAATGCTGAGATTCACATTTCATTATTTTCACACTACAGCAAGAAGATGCCACTTGATTCATGTGGTCTGGTGAGTGCTGGAGAAAGTTGTCAGATTGACAGCCCTGGGCAGTGTGTAGCCATCTGCGGCGCCACGTCATTGGTACAGCACTGGCAGAGTAGCCATGTGTACTTCCCCAGTGATGATCCTCAACTCTGATCAACCCAAGTTACAAATAATGGGCCAGATTCTCAGTGGGCTTAAATTGGTATTGCTCCATTGAAATCAACGTAAAGGAGAGCAGAATCTGGTCAATGGCTTGCTCTGGTCATTCAGTCCCTATGCCTCCTTCACAGAAAAGACACCGCAAAATTCTGTGAAGAGGCTTCATTTTGCCTTTGGTCTTCTTAGACTATGTATAATGAGCATCTATCATAACCTCAGTCCCCTTTGGAACCCTACCTTGGATAAGGAGTGTGAGCCGGAGCATGCATGGAGGGCAGGCCAGCTGATAGAAAGAACACTCACAGGGAAGAAGGGAATGTTCCTTTCCCACAAATCTTTACCTACCCTATGGCCCACTCTCAAGAGTAGATTGTGGTTGAAATCCAGAGGCCCTGCTATTGCCCTAAGGTTTTTATGTATCCATGTACAACAGCCAAGCAGAATTTAGCACCCTATTCCAGGAATAGCAAGGGAGCTCCTTAAAACATTTGGAAGTCCCATTGATGGCATGTTAATTTCTTTTATCTCTCAAAGGCAAGAAAATTTGATGGATTCTCATGTATTTCCCTTCATGTCGTCCCATTCCTCTGCACACAGGGATCATAGAGCGGGAACCCTAGAATCTACGCAAAAAGTCAGTAACGTGGGATTAGAGGTTACATCTTTCAATATTTTATTTGGAACTAACACAGCATCTTTTTACTTCCCAAGCCTTAAAAATCCTCTTCCTATCCTTTTCCTACTCCCTTCCTTCCCAACTCTAACCCCAATTAAAAATAAAATTCAGAAGACATAACTAGTCAACAACATGGTGTCAATTCTTCACCACATCCACTTCCTTTTATTCTGTATCCACATTGCCTCCCTTTTGTCTGTTGATGTCTTTGGATTGTAAATTCAGGGCAGGTATTGTCTCTTTCTGTACAGTGCCCTGCACAATGGAGCCCAAGCCCATTTGGACACTCCCATAGTATAAATATTTATTATTACTACTTTGACTGTAAGATCCTTGGGGCTCAGACCGATTTGTTTTTGTTGTCTATGTTTGTACAGTGCCTAGCACAATGGGATACTAGTCCATAACTAGAGCTCCTTGGTGCTACAAACAAATAAATAATAGGTCTGTCTGAGAGTTTTCCAGTTAGATATCCAATAGCTTCTTTAATACTTGGTTGCCACCACAACAGTAGTCTGTAAGCTTTATGGTAACTAACTGTATTATTGATTCCTTATTGGACTATCAACAATGCACGCTGCTGGAATTTCGCCCAATTTGTCTTTTGATAGCAGTTAGCTCGGAGTCACGGATTAGAGCTGGCATACCTTGGAGCCTCGCGATAAGGCTGAAATGTTCGGCAGGCAGTGAATGAAAAAAAGAACAAATAAACATGATTCTTGCATAAACACTGGAGGGATATTTTTAAATAAATTGGACACCTACCTGGTGATCTTTCTCAGTCAAGTCTTCTTCACCTACAGCCCTTCTCCTCTTGCTCCTCTATGGAGTTATCTGCAAAGTCAGAATGGGGGAGGATCAATGAAGGAACCCAATACTAATAGGGTGATCAGACAGCAAATGTGAAAAATCGGGACAGGGGGCGGGGGTAATAGGAGCCTATATAAGAAAAAGACTCAAAAATCGGGACCGTTCCTATAAAATCGGGACATCTGGTCACTCTAAATACTAAAATGTATCCAGTGAGACTGCAATCCAAAGTGCTTTCTTGCAGTGAGAGCCAAATAGCTGCTTGCCTTACTCAAACAGGTAATAATAATAATAGTAATAACTAGCTCTTCTACAGTGCTTTTCATCTCAAAGTGCTTTACAAAGGAGGTCATCACTATCCCCAGTTTACAGATGGGGAAACTGAGGCTCAGAGAGGTGAAAGGAGTTGCCCAAGGTCATGCAGCAGGGCAGTGGCAAAGCTGGGAAGAGAATCCAGGTCTCCTGAGACCTTGTCCAGTGATCTATACACTAGGACCCCCTGCTGTCTAAGCCAGAGTAGTCTCAAGAAACCTCCGACATCCTTCCCTCTAATTTAAGGGCCTGGTTTTCTATTGCCCTGTAACTTGTGTAGACACCTATGCAAAGTGAGGGTAAAGTGCTGCTATTCTTATTCCAATAGCATTTGACACACATTTTGCACTAGTGTCAATGGCAATACAAAGTGCAAGGCACCAAGAGATCAGGACCCAGTGTTGAATTGTAATTCTTTCCAGCCGCCTCTGCCAACCAGATTGTTTTACTGGAACCACTATGGTTTCTGATTTACAGTGTGTATTTTAGGAGCATATTTACTGATTTTAGGGCCCAATGTTTGCTTACACAGACAAACCTGGCTGTCAGACCTCTCCTGGAGGTTGTCCCTGTTCTAAACTGGTCTGGAAGAAAGTGAAAGATGTTTTGTCCTGGAATAAAAGTTAACAAGATTCCTGCATTTGGGCCCTGATCCAAAGCCCAGTAAAGTCAGTGGGAGAGTTTCTATTGAATTCAGTAGGGTTTGGATCAGTCCCGTGACCTTGGGTCAGGCCACTGCTTAGTACAGTAAGTTAAGGAACCTTGCCCTTTTCTTTAATAGCCTCTCTCAGATTCCACTTTTTCCTGTTTCAGTTCCATCCCCTTCAACTTCATTCCTGACAGTCAAATGCTACAGGGTTGCTTCCCACTTGCTAGGGCTGACTGGGATGTGCTTTTGAGGTGGGTGGCAACCAACAGGACTCAGTAACATTTAGTGACCTTCTGCACCATTAGTTTAGTTGCTTAGATGCCAGGCTTCCACTCCCTGCTATTTGCAGACTCAGATTGTGATAGTTTAGCCCCTGGCCTTGTGCACTGTCCCCTTTTACGAACAGCAGTAACAAAGGAAGCAAACACAGAAACGTCACTTTCAGTAACCAAAGTAGCAGCTGACGTCCGCTTAGCTAGAACAGCGCCTAGTAGCAGGGCTGGACTGGCACAGTTCTCTTACTATGTATCTAATGCCACTGTGTTAAGCATTGTACACAAAGGCCTGGTCTACACTAGGACTTTAATTCGGATTTAGCTGCCTTAATCCGAATTAACCCTTCACCCGTCCACACTACAGAGCCAGTTAATTCGAATTAAAGGGCCCTTTAAATCGATTTCTGTACTCCACCTCGACGAACGGAGTAGAGCCTAAATCGATTTTGTTAATTCGAATTAGGGTTAGTGTGGACGCACACCACCGAATTACTGTGTTTAAGTTAATGGGGTAGTGTGGCCGCACACCACCGAATTAATGTGGTTTAAAACCGAATTAAGGTGCTTAGTGTGGCCGCGCACAATCGAATTTATACAACCTGTTTCCCAAATTCGAATTATCTAAATTCGGATTAATCCTGTAGTGTAGACATACCCAAAGGGATGGCCCCTGCCGCAAACAGCTTTTATTATTAACATGAATAAAAATGGCAGACGTCCCACCTCAACGAGTAAAGCAGAGGGCACATTAAAGCTGGCTGAAATTCACCAAGTTCGCTGTTTCATTTTATTGTTATTAAAATGTGTTGCTTTGGGTGCAAACAAATATTATAATAATTTGTACTATAATAAAAAATAATCTTGCTTTGGATCCAAAATGATTTTTTTTCCAAATGTTTTAGCACCCCCACCCGCAAAATCAACTCATTTCTGCTTGAACTGAATATTTCTTTTGATCCCTTCCCCCTCCCCCACCTTTCATTTCAATTTTGGATTTTTATTTCCATTTTAACTTTTTAAATAAAGTTTAATTACTTTTTTAAACGAAAAGTCATTTCGACTTGAAAAAAAATCAGAATATTTCATTTAGTAAATGTCAAAAGGAAACATTTTGATTTGGGGGTTTTGGGGTGGGGGGTGTTGGTTGGTTGCTTTTTTGACAAACAATTCTGCAAACAAAACATGAATTCACAAAAAGTTTTGGCTGAATTGAATCTGCAATAAAAAAAAAAAAGTTTCACTGAAAAACGTTTCCCAGTGGCAGCTTTCACATCACAATCACACCAAAGCACACATTTTAACATGTTTTTAATGCGTGGCAATTTTTTGCCCCAAAATGTTTTGCCCACTTGCACTATAAAACCATCCTATTTAGCTGAAAATGCCTTTCCTAACAGCGGGAGACTTTTCATGGAAATAGTCCCAAATTTCAAGTTCATCATGAAGTGAGAAAACTACTTGTACTTCAAGTAGCTTTGCATGTTGGTATCGCCTCCTGTAGCATGCACTGCCAACCCTGACATAGCTTTCCTCCTCCATTCTCTGCAGGACAGACTAAGTAATCCAGCCCCCATAGAAACCCATGGGAGTCTTATCTATTGGTTTCATCAGAGACTAGATTGAGCCCTAGATTCCATCAAGAGGGTGGGACAATCCTGACTGATAGAGACGTGGGTGATTTCGTGAAATGCCAATAAATGCTTCGGATGGGCAGGACACCAAAAATGGGCAAGAACGGTCAACCCTTCACAATGCCAGAAATAAGCGATTCCTGCACCAGAATACTTGCAAGTCACTTGTGGCCAGAGTACTGTTGAACGGATTATATAAGTGAGTAAGCGTATAGGAAAGACCTGGGGTTTCATATAAGTTTGTTATTGTTACTTATTTTAACTGCCCCAGGGGCTGATGGATAAACAAATACAAATGGTGGATGTAATGTATTGATCATATGTGCACTGCATCTTTTAGGGTACATCTTTTAGGGTAGCCAGAGTTAGCACTAAACAAGTATCTGTTTCCCCAACCCCCCCCCCCCCCCCCCACCCACACACACACACTATTAAATGCATGCATTCCAATATGTAGAGGACTGTGCATGATGCCTATTAGGAAATCATTCCATGGCTGTGTGTTCTTCTGAGCTTCATACCTGGCTGTATAGACACTTTTTGTATAGATTATTAAAGGCAACATACAGTGGAGGGGAAGCAAGCCTACCTGAATATATGTATAAATCATAGAAATTAGAGCAGCTAATCACCTATTAGGTCACCTTGTCCAACCCCCTCCAGTGCACGATTGCACCCTATGCTCCCTCAAGTGCTCTCTCTGTCTAGTTTTAAATTACTGAAACAAAGGGGAGTCGTCAGCGGATACGCTACATAGGCTTTTCAACAAAATAAGCCTTCAAGCATTTCCATCCTCCACGCCAGACTCTTGAATCATGAGCTCATAAAAGTGGGGCTGATAGAATCATAACTAATATGCATGACAGCTCCCCCACCACATTCCCCTTTCTGTTGTCTAGCTGGGAGACGCAAACAAACGAACAGATAGATCGAGTCCAGCAATACTTTATGACACTCATAGAAGGAGTCGGCAGAAAGGGCTAGAGCCCTCCTCGTACTGCATAAAACAGGCAGAAACAGTTTGAGTCTACACAATAACACTCCCTCTGAGACAGAACACAGTGAGGGATGGTGACCAACCAGGAGGGGCGGGGCATGGGGAAGTACAAAATCACAGTCTCTCTCTTTGTTGTGCAGGAGTCTTCTTAGTTTCTGGTTGTATGAAGGACTTTATTTTTTCCTTGCAGTGTGCTTGCTGTTTTAATGTCAAGGGCCAAATTCTGACCTCATTCACACTGGTGTGAATGATTAGGTGTGAGTGCGCTGTAGCCAATGAGATTACACTGCTGCAGATCCAACATAACTGAGATCAGGGAAGGAAGGATAATAGCCTTGTGGATAAAGCATTGGACTGGGATGCAGGAGAGCGAAATCCACTTCCCAGCTCCTCCACAGGCTTCCTTTGTGACCCTGGGCAAGTCACTTAATCTCTCTGTGCCTCAGTTCCCCAACCGTAAAAATATTTTCCTACGTCACACGGGGGTTGGGAAGATAAGCCCATTCGCGTTTTTGAGGCACTATGCCACTTGGGGCAATAAGTACTGTATATACGTACCAAGGATGGTTAGGCAGCTAATGTGCTGTGAATGCTGCTTATTACAACTATCATAATCATATGCAAAGGTGTTGTAGCTGGGTTGGTGCCAGGATATTAGATACTATCACAGTCATCTTTCTGTTACCCTGCACTCTCCAGGTCCGTTGTCTCGTTTTACTTTTAGATTGTAAGTTCTCTGGAGCAGGAACCATGCTTTTGTTCTGTATTTGTACAGCACCCAGCACAACAGGGCCCTGATCCCTGACTTGGGACATCTGGCTGCTACTGTAAGGCTGTACCGGTCTCATGAGCCTATGTACAGTCTAGCCACTAGAGGGAGACAGAGCCACAATGCATAAGTGTGGGCTACAATAATATAGGTAGATTCAAACCCTAAGTGTGGTCAGAGTTGATAGGCCAGCTGAGAGAGGCAAGTCTTGCAGAGTGATATGAAGAAGAACAAGAATATGGTGCATGTCACACTGCATCAGGAAGTATATTCTGGGCGAAGAGATGGTGTAGAAAAGGTGCAGCGTCCCACATAGGAGGAGATATGGGGATTTGGAGTTTGGCTCAAAGAGGCATTGGGAGAATTCATTAATAACCAATGTATCCTCGGGCTCAATCCAGCTTCAGAAACTTACAGTTTAAATAAACATGAGCGAATTTACTATTCCTCTGTGTGTCAGATCTTCCTCACCTTCTGTCCAGCTCATTTAGTGCAGCTAAATGCTTATAAATAGATTACATCCTGAAAAGACATCTCTTCCTGGCAGGGGGTCACTCAGTACTCCTCAGCTTCTGTCATGGCTGATGTTCCGCCACCGCAGATCACTCGAACTTCCCAATGGGACAGAAAGGATGACTGGGCCATTTAGTTCAACAAACCCACCTCCAGGGTCTGAAAGAAGAATGTGATTGTGCTTTGCAAAATTTAGCTAAGCTACATGTTGTGTGAGCAGCAGTTGTAGGAAAAAATGGATATGATAACTGGATGGAGCATTACTCGTGCTGCCATATGTTAACTTTGTAAGTGTAATAATGAGCTCTACATTTATCTGGTTTGGCCTGCCCCGTTGGTTATCACATGTACACACTGTGAAACTAACAATTTGGAATTTACTCCACTCTGGCCTGGCACCAAGATGTTCTGGTAATTCAGATACATTCCCCCAAGCTAGTCTCATCACGGGGGTTTCTTTATCTTGTTTTTAACTCAGTCCCTGCTGAGCTACAGCATAACCCACATCAGGGGAAAGAACAGCTAAAGAAACTAACAACAAGATTGACGTTTGCGATACTTTGTTTTTAGTGGCAAGAGCTAAACTGAGATAACGTGGACAAGGACAGAGGTTATAATGATTTCACAAATAGGGGCCAGATCCTCAGCTGGTGTAATGACTATAGCCCTGATCCCGCGCTTACTGCCTTTTAAGGGGATGTCCCATTGATGATCTCACTGTCAACAAAAAAATAACATTCAAGAATAAAAATTTCTTCCACACATGGATAAGGGTACCTTGGTCTCTTTTAAATTGGGTTGAGCCCTTGTGTACCTTGTTTTCTGTCCCCTGAAGGACCAGCCAAAGCAAGCTCTGGAGTCTGATCTGGCTTCCAGATGCATGACTCAGGGGTGCGGAATGAAACAATAAGGTCTTCCTTAGGTGTGAGGGGAGAAGCTAACACTTTGTCTGAAATGAGCCCTTAGAATGATTGTGCAAAATCGCTGTGGGCACCACAAATAACCAGTGTGTCCCCGCTTGGTAATTTCTAAGAGTCTCCTCTAGAAAACTAGTTTCTAGGCATTTAAAATTAATGGCATCACTGTGTGATAACTGTTATCCCACAAACAATGTTTGCATTGATCACAAAATCTCTAATAATCAGAGAGGGAAAGGGGGGTAATTGAATGCCTTTTCCTCATGAAGCAAGCAGTTTATTTTTAAATGAGGATCCCTGCCCTGAACTTTATAACTAGTGTATCGGAGCCAGAGAATGGAAACTCATGGTGACAATGCAACCAAAACTCAGAGATGCACTACAGTATTTAGCAGTGTTTACCTGCTCCAATAATTCACATCCCAGGGTAGAGCTCTATAGATTAGCTCCAGCCCTCATTAGGCAGGATAGAATTATGTGGGTTAACAAAATAATACTCTGGGTTTTCTTATTCATTCTAAAAGTGGCTGGAGACCTATAAAATCCCTCTGAATCCTATTAAAAAACTCCTGCGATAATTTTTCATCCTGCAGCCCAGTTGAGCTGAACTAATAAATTAACATGTTATCTGCATGGGCATCCATTAGAGGATCAAATGAACATGATTCGAGTGAGTAACTAACAATGCCAGTCCCAAACGGTTGGGAGAAAAACAGAGCCAGAAAGAGGCAGGTACCCGATTCAGAGGCCAATGGATTAGGGTGTCAGCTACACCACTACCTGCCCCAGGTGAAATCTGGCAGGCACCATAAGAGAGAGTGGCTGGTGCTGCCAAAGGAGTGGAGCAGGATACCCAGAACAAAAGGCGGGGGACAGGGAAGGTTGTCAGACAGGGAGCCATTCAAATCAGATTTGCCTGAGCTGACAAATGGAGGCTCAGAGGCATTGCCCCTAATCAGAGTCCCATCTTCGCACAAAAACTTCTCCCTCTGCTGGGGTGGTGCTTTTCACTCACACTGGCTGGCCCAAGAGAGGGGCAAGGCTAAAACAAGAGTGCTGCAAACACAACCATCTGCAGCATGGATACAGGCCTTACGGCTGGGCTGGCACATTGCTTGTCCACACAAGTTAACAGTGACTATGGCTTTGGCATGGAATAAGTAACCATGTTCGCTATCAGCGCCCTCCCTTAACGTCCTTCTCCCGAATTGTGCTAGGGCAGACGTGTGGTGTTGATGTGGAACTTGGCAGCTTCTCATTCTGTTCATCCCTAGTACATTTTCCCCCTCAGAGCTTAGGAGAAAGAGAATTTAAACATCCACAGCTAGAGGGGAAGGTTAAGACCCAAACATGACCCAAACTGAACAGGCCTGGCCAGAGTCTGAAATGTACTTTGAGGGGGTAATACGAAGCAGGTACGTATTCCACTCCTCTCCCCATAAAGGCATACTGGTGAGAATGCTCCCGGCTTCTCCAGTTTGGGCTCCTTTAATTGTTCTCCCCCCATAAAGAGCTATCCCTAGCTGGTTTCCTACATTTCCCCATAAGCATTTTCGGTGTCTGGCCTTCTCGGAGTGAAGTCCGATGCCTCACATTATAGCCCCACCCCTCTAAGGCTGGACACCTGGGCTCCCCAGGTGCCTCCCATAAGAGAGGCAGCAAGCAGTCTCCCTTGGCCCCACGGAATCAGCTTCAGCCATAAACGTCAAAGCTGCTCACCTGGTAAGCTTCAGAAGGTGGAGAAAATATTGCCAAGCTCTCCCTGGCCTGCTGAGCCCTCGAGCCCTCTCCCAGAATGCCAAGCATCCACTCACTCATGTAAACACTAAGCCTCAATAGCGTAAGTGCTTGATTTATTTGGGCTGGGCCTAGACCAGGGGTTCTCAAACCCTCCTCAGGGGGTCACGAGGTTATTACATGGGGGGTTGCAAGCTGTCAGCCTCCACCCCAAACCCCGCTTTGCCTCCAGCATTTATAATGGTGTTAAATATATAAAAACGTGTTTTTAATTTATAAGGGGCGTCGCACTCCGAGGCTTGCTATGTGAAAGGGGTCACCAGTAAAAAAGTTTGAGAGCCAGTGGCCTAGACACTGTGCAGCCCAAGGTGAACTTCAATACGTAGCTCCTTCTTGCTAGTCTAACAATGACAATACCTAGCTTTTAAATAGTACTTTTCAACCGTTGATCTCAAAGTGCTTTACAAAGAAGGTCAGAATCCTCATCCCAATTTTACACCTGAGGAAACTGAGGCACAAGGAGGGAAACAAAAGTTGAAGTCTCTATTTTTCCCAAACTAACCAAAAAAAAAAATTGCACTAGGCTAATGTAAATGTTTTGTTTCAGTTTTGACCACTTTTTATTTCTAATTTTTAATTTATTTTAGCTTAAATTTTGAAATGAAAGGTGATCAGCAAACCAGAATTTTCCATACTGAAAATGTCAAAATAGGATGGTTCAACAATTTTGAAACTTTTTTTTCCCCAAAATGTTTTCAAGTCAAAAATTTCATCAACACCGACCCTTTCTTGAGAACAGTTTCACTTTTGGTGCATCGGTATTTTTCAACGTGAGAACAGTTTGAAAAATTCCCACCCAGCGGTAGTCACAACTGGCCGAGGTGCACTCTCAAGAGGTGTGCAATGACTGTTAATTGCAGGCACAAAATTAGAAGTCGGTTTGTGGCTAACTGAAAAAAATCCAGCTCTAGTAAGTCTGGTGTTTCCCTCGTGAAGGAAAAAAACCCAGCATTGTTTGACTGTAATGGTCTGTAACATTACTCGTTTACAATACTATTACAACAGTGTTTAGAGTCATTACATGGGGATAATGTAGCAATTTTTTTTATACAGCAATTGGGAACCAGAAGCCTCGTGAACCTTTGTGAACCCTTTTTAAATAAGCTAATTACTAGTTTTAATTCCATTGAAACATAAATTGCCGTGCCTAATATCAGAAGAGCTGAGTCTTTTGAAAATGAAACTGGCTCGTATGCTTTACAGTATGTGTTGAATAAATATATATATTTATTTTTACTGTACACCTATCTCCTGGCAAAACTTGCAGGTGATGCAATGTAATAAACCTGGGTATGAAAAATTTCTCATGTACACAGTTTCTTCACTTTTCTTACCTTGAATTCATCAATGCCAGAGAGAATACTCTCTTGGCACTGTTCTAGATTGCATATGTTGGAGGCATAACACACTCTGACCAGTACATTATACTTACATAGTTTAGAATTCATATTTATTACTGTTTGTCTTTCAGGGATCCAGACAAAATTGGAGCAACCAAACTCTGCACTAGGTGACCAGATAGCAAGGGTGAAAAATCAGGACGGGGTTGGGAGTTAATAGGCACCTATATAAGACAAAGCCTCAAATATTGGGACTGTCCCTATAAAATCGGGACATCTGGTCACCCTACTCTGCACTCAGCTACGTGGTTACAACTTGTATTGATCTGAATTGGAGATGTACTTATGTATTGAGGGTAGAATTTGTCCCATAAGCTGGAGTGCCATGGGTTATGGAGGAGAATGACAGATTTTTCATGGTGAAATAGTGGTTCCCATAAGGAAGAGTTAATCTTACTGTGGTGTTGTAGGCTGATATAAGTACGTAGACAGATACCATTGCTTAAGAAGCCACATCAATATAACATCACTATGTTAGAAAAGGGCTTTTGACCTGGCCGTAACAGGTAATTTTTGACCCAGCACCAGCCAAGAACCTCAGTCTCCTGAACTCGGTAAGGTATACGCACTGCATGCACACTGAACTCCTAGCCTGAAGGCCAAATGTAGTTCTATTTGGTGAAAACTGATTACATTTGTCAGGTGAATAAAAATCCTTTATTAAATTTGCCTGGTTGAATGTATGCCTGTGTATTTTAGTTTTCCATTAGAGCACCGCTGAATTTGTCTGAAGTAGTTAAGAATATCATAAATGAAACATCAGTAACAATTGGACCAAGCCACGATAGAAACCCTCCAGGAGAACACGCTTCGCCTGTGCAACTGAAGTCTAAATGCTGCTGGTTTAAATTTCTCCCCACCAGAGGGGAGCAGAAGAGAAATTAGGCTGGAAAATGGAAAAATACACAGAGAAGCACTGCCAAGAGGAACCGCACAAATATTTCAGAAATAGTCACAAAGTTCAGAAACAAATGTTTGCACCCACAAGTTCTAATCATTACATTTAGAGGAGCTGTCTATTTTTTCCCCCTCTCTTTCTCCCCTTTCCCCCTCTCCCCACCATCCTCTCATCACTGAATGCATCTGATATGCTACGCCTGGGGAATTCATTTCAGTTGCCCGGGTCTGATTTCTAATTATGATGCAGGATGCAAGGTTATAAATTTCCTATGGGATGCTCATTATATAGAGCATATGAATGTGCTGTAATCAGGCGTATTTGTTGCTATGGAAAAACACAGCAAGCATGCAGTGCCTTCTGTGTGGCATCTTTAGTGTCCATGCACTTTGAGTACTTAGATTCCTTGGCAGCTTGTGGCATAGCAACATGTTGTCTGGCATGAAACCCAAGGACGGTACAAGTTTCAGCTGAAAATTTATTGGGCGTTTTAGTCTGGTGTATTTTCAAGAGGCGCATTAAATTTAAGAATCTTGTGTTGTTCCTTTATAAAGGGAAAAGACCAAAGCAAAGTACTGTGGGCAGCTAGGGGTTGAAAATATGCCCCCTCTGTCTTTCCCAAAGACTGAAGCTGTTGTCTTCCTCTAATGTAGATTAACCACTGCCATTTAAAAAGGAAAAACAGTTACATAACAGAATTGTTTGACCATTTATTCCAACTCTCATTTATCTGCCATCACAAAACAGCCCTGGGATTGGATTTCCATGTGCCTAAACCAGGAACTTTAAGCCTGAATATCACAAAGGACAATGTCCAGGTAGCATATGCTGGGCTCAGAAATAATCACAATGCCTATTAATTCCCTTACTTACCCAGTTTTTGAGCAGCTGGCTGAGTTGAGGGGGATGCTGAGGTGTAATTCTTGCCATGCTACCCAATTAATGGATCTCACCAACACATTGAAATATGCTGACCGTTCGTTTTACGCCTCCCTTATTTTAAAACACTTAACCTGAGCCCTAGGCCTGTGGAGCCAGAGTGCATTCTTGAGGGGATATACTCAGTTGCCATAGAGAGAGACTCAGGGTGGCAGCCATATTACTTTGTAACATGCCCTGCCTGCTAATCGGCAGGGCTGTGTTGGCACTGGAGGCAGAGGGCAACACAGCTTTCCACACAATGACTACCATGGGAGTGGGAATAAAACTGGGGGAAATGGTGGAGGTGATACAAAATAATGGCTCTTTCATATACCTAATACTCATCCACAGCCAACTGAAGCCAATAGAAAGGCTCCATTAACGTCTATGGGCTTTGGTTCAGACCCAAAGTTCTTTATTTTTACAGCCTTTGACCCAAAGCTGTTTTTATACCAGATTCTTGCACTGAGATGTTGGAGGTGAACCACTTGAACCCATAAGTGAGACATAGTAGAAAAGAGCTGCTTCTATATTTATGCTGCTTATATCCCCTATCTGAAAAATTATCAGAACTATTGAGCATGCCAAATGTGATACCCCCTGGTGTGAATCAGGTTCATTATTTGTGTACTCCTTATTCCAGAGTAAATTAGCTGAAACTCTTGAAAATTCTTGTGTGTCCATTTGTGGCAAGCAAATTAGAATATATTGTTTGGAAATAAACAAGCGTGCTTACGCTGCCATAATAAATCCCTTGCTTAAATTTCTGCTAAAGACAAAAGTCTTCAAGACTGGAGTGTTTTTCCTCTAAATCACGAGTTTACCCCTTACAAAACAGCTCTGAGATGTCTGTTCAGAGTGCATGGGGACTTGGGGGAAAAGGTATAATATATGTTGGCTTAGTTCAAACGTCTCTTTATAATGGAAGACAATGGAGCAAATTTTTTTTTTTTAATGGATACATTTCTATATGATTTGCTGGAGTTAAAGTAAAGCTTGCTTTGGTCCACTGTGCTATTTTGAATGGTTCTGAGAGGCTAGGTTCCTAGAACATGCACTTTCCCTAAAGACTAATAACTCAGAGCCCACCAGGAGAATTTTTGGAGAAAAAGAACGGTGGGGGCACGCATGTGTGTTCCTGCTTCAGAAATAAAGGATGTTTTGTCCTGGTCTCTCTCTTTCCTCCACCGCTCCATTTCTTCCTTAGGGTTCTCTTTTTGCCACTGCCTGTGTATGTGCAGGGCATTCAGAGCCAAGTTGACGAGAGCAATGATCAGAGAGTCCAAAGTACACCTCTACCCTGATATAACGCTGTCCTCGGGAGCCAAAAAAAAATCTTACCGCGTTATAGGTGAAACCGCGTTATATCGTACTTGCTTTGATTCGCCGGAGTGCGCAGCCCCCTCCCACCCCCCCAGAGCGCTGCTTTACCGCGTTATATCCGAATTCGTGTTATATCGGGTCAGGTTATATCGGGGTAGAGGTGTAGCAGCATTTGAATGACAGCACAAGCAGGCTCTGGCTCGATTAATGCAGGTTCCCACCCTGTCTGTCTTGAATCTAATCCATTCCTGTCTGCTTTGTGTGTTGCTATCAGAAGCTCATGTCTTTACAGATGAATTAAATGTGAAATGGACATTTGACTCTGAAATTTACACTCCTGGCTGATACCATCGAGGGCATGGAGGGAGGGAACTGCCACTGTTCACCTCTAGAACATGGTAAGTGTCTCCTCTTACAGTAAAGGAGTTTAGGTGCACCTAGACGTAGCTACTACCACACTTTTTAATTTCTTGCTGATGAACTTGGCTGATAAAGTTGAAGTGTTTGATGAAAGAGGAGATAAAAGAGGAGATATGACTGGACCACGCACAGATTAGCCAGAAGTGACTGCCTATTCTGCAAGCTTCCCCTCACGGGCTACGTGACTTAGAGAGGGTGGCAATCCTTTCAGCTGCCGTTCAAGGACAGCCTGATATTGCTGCCAGCCACTGCTGTCTGATCGGTCTTTTGGGGCTTATGTGAAATAAGCTGATGGAGCGTCAGTCCTAGTGGACAATACTAAAGAAGTTTAAGTTCTCTCACACTTGGCATCTCTATTAACAAGCTCTGCAGAGAGGCTAAGTTTTGCACAAAGAATGAATTCACCTCTTGTCCCCGCAGAGAGCAGTCAGTGCAGATCTGGGCTGAGTCAGCTGGATGGGACAGCAGTTCAGAGAAGTTTGCACCGTTGCTGCCTTCGCTGTACTTGTTCTAACCCTATCTTGTTCTTACTGTGCTTTAACTCCAAGGATCTCCAAGCACTTTACAATCATTGCAGCGGGTGGCATTCGCCCAATTTTACAGAGGGGAAAACAGAGGAAGAAAGAAGAAATAACTTGTCTAACGTCACAAAATGAATTAGTAACAGAGCCAGGAATAGGGGTTCTGAATTCCACCCCACCCTCACTTAGACAACTCTCCCTCTAGTACAGGAAACTGGAGGCAGCGGTACATGGCTGCTGAGTATAGGGTCCCTGGTTTGGGACCCAAAGTAGTGGACGGGCCCAGGTTCCACCAACAGCCACTAGCGAAGTGACCTAAGCCCCAGGAAGGGGATAAGGCTCACTTAGGAGCCCCAGTAAAGCATGGGATTTAAAGGGCCCAGAGACAAGGTTGAAGACCCTGGTAAGGGGAGATGGTTGTGTTGGACTTTTGCTACCCTGGAAGCAATTTTGATTGTGCGACTTGGCTGATTTAATGTGTCGACAGACACAGACCGCTAAAACTTCCCGTAATGAACTGTGGTTTTCTGCGGTGGTCAGAAACCTCAAACATAACAGGAAATGAAGCCGGGGTTTTGTTCCCCTCTCACCACCACCGCCAATTTCTTATAGGGGGTGAAGTCACTATCATTTAATGCTCAGAGACAAGATTTGATCTTCTCACATTTGGCCCAAAAGGAGCCATCTTCTGCTCTCTCTGACACGCACATCAATCTGCAGTGACTCCATTAAAGTCAACGGAGTTATTCCAGATTTACCCTGCTGTAAATGAAATCCGAACCTGGGCCACTGATTCTAGCTATTTTTCAGTTGCTGTTTTGGAAAATGCTAAAATATTTTTTTCTCTTTGTGTCAACTGCAACTTCCCAGCCTTGCTGCTAGGTTACCGTTTTGTTTTATCTCCATTTTTTTTATACATAAAACTGTGCAGAAATGTCATCTCCATTTGATACCAGTATCTGGCTTTTATCTCCTCACACGTAAAGCTCTTGCCTATGAAATTTTGGGGGTGATTATTTTTTTCTGTTCATACACAGCTTCATCTTATCTTTTACCCCCCCACACTACCCCTCTGTACACCTTTATATTAACTGATACGGTGTAAAGATCAATTAATAGAACTGAAGAAGGTGACAAATGATCCCTCTGTCTCCCCCCGCAAAAAAAAAAGAGGTCCATTTATTTTCTCAAAAAAATAGGTTGCTGGGGAAATATCTGCCTCTTGGAGAGAGGTAACCCATTGCTGTGTGTGTTGTGGGTGCCCCTGTGCTGAACTGCAGAGGCTGAGTCCATTAAAGTCCCGGGCTACAGAATCTTCTCTCTTTAGTTTAAGCTGTAGCCACTCGTTCTTTTAGTTCTGGTGATCTCATTTCAATCTGCGGTGTGTCAGCCGAGATGGCAGCCATCACATGACCATGAGAACTCTTTCAGTCTCTAGTGTACAGTTTGGTGGTCAAAATGGGTGAGTAGGTACCAAGGATCTTGTGTTCTGTTCGGAGCTTCGCTACTGATTTGTGCCACCCTGGGTCAAGTCACTTAATCTCTTCACGGTATCTTTAACATGGGTCTAATGCTTATTATACTTACTGAGATTGTGTGTGCAAAGGCCAAATACAATGCACAAGGAGCAGAGAGTACAAAAATCCTCATCCTTTCCCTCCACCAACCCTAGTATCCCCGCTCAGGAGTACAGTCCTTGCAATTACCACCCCCAAGAGCATGGGAGCAGATGGGGCAATGGTTCCCATGCTGCGCTCCACCTGAGCCATCTCTGCTTGCACGGCTCAGAAGCAGCACACACTGCACCCATTAAGAGGCTGGTGCAGCAGCTGTGCCCTTAGGAAGCCGCGGGAGGCATGATGCCCGTCTGAGGCCCAAAGGGTCTAAGAGTACAGCAACAAGATCCCACTCCACCTCTCCATGTAAGGCTGCGCTTCCTATGCAGGGCCAAGCCATGAATGTTTGATAAGGGGTTTTGGAGCCCAGAACATCATGCCAATGTGCAAAGCCTTGTCAATAATTGTTTTCAGTGCTGTGGACCATATGGATAGTAAAGAGTCAGATCGTTTAGCTTCACCTGCAGGCTTTTTCAGACTTCTCAATCTCAACCAGGAAAACAAATTTAAAAGTAAAATTTTTAAAATCTACAGCACGCTGATAAAGAAAGACCCCTTTGAGATGAGACAGCCAGCCCTTGGAATTCAGCAGGAATGGACGAGTTACCCAGAACCAGCGCAGTTACAGAAATCAAATTGCTTTTGCTTTGAAAAAGAAACAAACAGGTCACGAGAGAATGCAAAGTGAGTTCCTGGACAGCCGGCATCCATTACCCTCCATTAATACACTAGCAGCTAAACTTGGGAAATCTGTACCTGCTTCTAACCCAGGGGTGTTGGAACAACTTTTATAGTGCGGGTGCTGAAAGCCATTGAACCCAACTGTAAACCCGGAATCTGATGGAAACCACTTCAAGCCGGGGGGTACTTCATAGAATCATAGAATCATAGAATATCAGGGTTGGAAGGGACCTCAAGAGGTCATCTAGTCCAACCCCCTGCTCAAAGCAGGACCAATTCCCAACTAAATCATCCCAGCCAGGGCTTTGTCAAGCCGGGCCTTAAAAACCTCCAAGGAAGGAGACTCCACCACCACCCTAGGTAACGCATTCCAGTGCTTCACCACCCTCCTAGTGAAATAGTGTTTCCTAATATCCAACCTGGACCTCCCCCACTGCAACTTGAGACCATTGCTCCTTGTTCTGTCATCTGCCACCACTGAGAACAGCCGAGCTCCATCCTCTTTGGAACCCCCCTTCAGGTAGTTGAAGGCTGCTATCAAATCCCCCCTCATTCTTCTCTTCTGGAGACTAAACAATCCCAGTTCCCTCAGCCTCTCCTCATAAGTCATGTGCTCCAGACCCCTAATCATTTTTGTTGCCCTCTGCTGGACTCTTTCCAATTTTTCCACATCTTTCTTGTAGTGTGGGGCCCAAAACTGGACACAGTATTCCAGATGAGGCCTCACCAATGTCGAATAAAGGGGAACGATCACGTCCCTCGATCTGCTGGCAATGCCCCTACTTATACAGCCCAAAATGCCGTTAGCCTTCTTGGCAACAAGAGCACACTGTTGACTCATATCCAGCTTCTCGTCCACTGTGACCCCTAGGTCCTTTTCTGCAGAACTGCTACCTAGCCATTCGGTCCCTAGTCTGTAGCAGTGCATGGGATTCTTCCGTCCTAAGTGCAGGACTCTGCACTTGTCCTTGTTGAACCTCATCAGGTTTTTTTTGGCCCAATCCTCTAATTTGTCTAGGTCCCTCTGTATCCGATCCCTACCCTCTAGTGTATCTACCATGCCTCCTAGTTTAGTGTCATCTGCAAACTTGCTGAGAGTGCAGTACACACCATCCTCCAGATCATTAATAAAGATATTAAACAAAACCGGCCCCAGGACCGACCCTTGGGGCACTCCGCTTGAAACCGGCTGCCAACTAGACATGGAGCCATTGATCACTACCCGTTGAGCCCGACGATCTAGCCAGCTTTCTATCCACCTTACAGTCCATTCATCCAGCCCATACTTCTTTAACTTGGCGGCAAGAATACTGTGGGAGACCGTATCAAAAGCTTTGCTAAAGTCAAGGAATAACACATCCACTGCTTTCCCCTCATCCACAGAGCCAGTTATCTCATCATAGAAGGCAATTAGGTTAGTCAGGCACGACTTCCCCTTGGTGAATCCATGCTGACTGTTCCTGATCACTTTCCTCTCCTCTAAGTGTTTCATAATTGATTCCTTGAGGACCTGTTCCATGATTTTTCCAGGGACTGAGGTGAGGCTGACTGGCCTGTAGTTCCCCGGATCCTCCTTCTTCTCTTTTTTAAAGATGGGCACTACATTAGCCTTTTTCCAGTCATCCAGGACCTCCCCTGATCGCCATGAGTTTTCAAAAATAATGGCTAATGGCTCTGCAATCTCATCCGCCAACTCCTTTAGCACCCTCGGATGCAGCGCATCCGGCCCCATGGACTTGTGCACGTCCAGTTTTTCTAAATAGTCCCGAACCACTTCTTTCTCCACATAGGGCTGGTCACCTTCTCCCCATATTGTGCTGCCCAGTGCAGCAGTCTGGGAGCTGACCTTGTTCGTGAAGACAGAGGCAAAAAAAGCATTGAGTACATTAGCTTTTTCCACATCCTCTGTTACTAGGTTGCCTCCCTCATTCAGTAAGGGGCCCACACTTTCCTTGACTTTCTTCTTGTTGCTAACATACCTGAAGAAACCCTTCTTGTTACTCTTAACATCTCTTGCTAGCTGCAACTCCAAGTGTGATTTGGCCTTCCTGATTTCATTCCTGCATGCCTGAGCAATAGTTTTATACTCCTCCCTGGTCATTTGTCCAATCTTCCACTTCTTGTAAGCTTCTTTTTTGCGTTTAAGATCTGCAAGGATTTCACTGTTTAGCCAAGCTGGTCGCCTGCCATATTTACTATTCTTTCTACACATTGGGATGGTTTGTTCCTGCAACCGCAATAAGGATTCTTTAAAATACAACCAGCTCTCCTGGACCCCTTTGCCCTTCATGTTATTCTCCCAGGGGATCCTGCCCATCTGTTCCCTGAGGGAGTCAAAGTCTGCTTTTCTGAAGTCCAGGGTCCGTATTCTGCTGCTCTCCTTTCTTCCTTGTGTCAGGATCCTGAACTCGACCATCTCATGGTCACTGCCTCCCAGGTTCCCATCCACTTTTGCTTCCCCTACTAATTCTTCCCTGTTTGTGAGCAGCAGGTCAAGAAAAGCTCTGCCCCTACGCACCCCCAGCACTTGTAGTTCCAGCACCTGCTCTAAACTGTCTGTTGCTCATAGGAATGAACACTCCCTAGTCCATGACTATGCCTGACAGCAGATCCAGCTCAGTTTCCTGAACACCACGTAGCTACGAGAGGATGGGCGGTTCAGCTAAAAAGGCCAACAACAACAAAAATAATCACAGGGAACTGATTCTGGTCCCTGATTGGACCACTGCACAACTTTCTAGTGCCAATACTTGAGGCCAAATTTAAAACCGGCGGCCTGAAAACTACAGCTGCATGAAAGTGAACACAAGAAGCATATAAGCAAATTCTTTTAAAACTTCATGGGCATATTTGCAGACAGTGATTTTTTTCTAGTATTTTTAACTGCAGTCAAATTAGTTATTAATATTGCTTATTAATTTATGTGGTATTAGCAGTCATATAGCACAGCACCTAATGGCATTAATATTAGCCATCTGTGCTCTATTGCTAATGTTCTCACAGGACTTTATAGACACAGGAGCACATCCTGCTCCATTTGAAGTGAATGGGTGTTTTACCATTAGGGGAACAGAAAGACGAATCCAATGAGGTTTCAGGCAGCGTAGGGAAAAAAATGAACTTGTTTTCAAGGATAGGTTCCAAAGAAAGAGCACGAAAAAGCCTGGGGCTATACCAGTTTGGTAATTCAGCCAGGAGCTGCCATAAATAAGGTCCACGGGCCAGGATGCATTAAGGAGGCATGAAGACAGCTTTCCAAAGGATAAAGATGGTAATCTCTGCTCAGCTGCAAAGGGCAACAGCTGCTGAATAATTGTTGCAACAGCACTGACTCCAGAGGCAGCTTATCACCCTGCCCTGTTCTCTTGGTGGGAGATTAAGGTTGTGGGACTGACTGCTGAGAGAGACTGAAAGAAGAATGTTTAAAGGGGGCAAAGAAATGGCAGCCAGAAATTAGAATAAAGGAGTAATCTCCCCCCACCCCAGATTCCAACTGCACCTTTCTGCTTTCAGAAAATAGCAAGGGTTTTGTTGTTGTTGTTTTAAAGAGAAGGTTTTCTCCTAGCACACATCCCAAGTGTTAGAATAAAGAGCCTAGGACAGGGGTGGGCAAACTACGGCCTGGCGGCCACATCCGGCCCTCCAGACGTTTTAATCCAGCCTTCGAGCTCCCACCAGGAAGCGGGGTCCAGGGCTTGTCCCGCTCCAGCACTCCAGCCGAGGAGCAGAGTCAGCGTCTTTCCCCACTCCGCACAGCTCCCAGAAGCAGCGGCATGTCCCCTCCTCCAGCTCCTACACATAGGGGCAGCCAGGGGGCTCCGCACGCTGCCCCTGCCCCAAGCGCTGCCCCCGCAGTTCCCATTGGCTGGGAACAGCAGCCAATGGGAGCTGCAGGGGTGGCGCCTGTGGACGAGGCAGCACGCAGAGCTGCATGGCCGCACCTCCGCGTAGGAGCCAGCGGGGGGACATGCTGCTGTTTCTGGGAGCTGCTTGACGTAAGCGCTGCCCAGAGCCTGCCCCCCATGACCCTCTCCTGATCCCCCTCCCGCCCTCTGAACCCCTCGGTCCCAGCCCGGAGCACTCTCCTGCACTCCCAACCCCTCATCCCCAGCCCCACCCCAGAGCCCGCATCCCCAGCTGGAGCCCTCCTGCACCCCAACCCCCAATTTCGTGAGCATTCATGGCCCGCCATACAATTTCCATACCCAGATGTGGCCCTCGGGCCCCTGACCTAGGATCTTGGTCTAGGATTTAAAAAAAAAAAAAAAAAAAGCGCCCTGAGGGAGTTAGATGCAATTGGATTTGGGAGTCTACCTACCTTGTTTACACTGGGCATTTGCCCTATTTTCAGCCATTGGTGTCTGGCTGCCACTAGAGCTGCAAATGCAAACCCCTACTGTAGACTGGCAAAGCTGCTATACACCATGATTTGCCTCAATGCAGTTTCCTCCAGCATTGTCTACCCTGGAGACCTGCACCCCAGTGTAGACAGTGGCTTAGGAAACAGAAATAAAAATGAAATATGATTAAAATGAAGAGAACTCTCAAGCCTTCTTTAGCCAGAGGCACAGTGGCTGCAGAACGGGGGGCAGGGAGGTGAAGGGAGAGATCGGACAGAAATATGCTGCACCGTCCCCCCTTCTCCTAGTGAGAGGGGAAAAAAATATTTGCACAAACCTGAAGGAGAAAGTATAACAGGGTCCTGTGCTTTTTAGTGTTCAGCTGAGCCTCCAGTAAGGCAGTAGAACCGCACCCAGGCAGGGGCAGAGGTCGGGCGTGACCACAAGTCTGCCTGCCTGCAGGTAGTTGGAGCACTGCCAGACGATCCATTGAGCAGCGCACAGCTCCCAACAGCTCAGGAAACCTCTCCCCCCCCCAGCCTCACATCCAGAGGATGAAGCAGACATCTCACATCAAAGAGTATGAAGGGCCACCCGCGGCTAAGACCAACTTTTTCCTCAAACACTAGAAGATGGTGCTGTTAGGCTCCAGTTTAGCAGAACATGTAGGTATATGCGTGAGTCTCATTGAACTCACTAGGAATTAAACCAGGGGGTCTCAAACCGGGGGTTGGGAGATTATTATAAAGGAGATTATTACATGGGGGGTCGCGAGCTGTCAGCCTCCACCCCAAGCCCCACTTTGCCTCCAGCATTTATAATGGTGTTATAAATTAAAAGCACTTTTTTATATATTTAAGAGGGGGTTGCATTCAGCGGCTTGCTATGTGAAAGGGGTCACCAGTACACAAGTTTGAGAACCACCATTAAACAAATGAATAAAGTTAAGCACATGCATGAGGGCTTTGCTGACCTTGCCTGTCCCAGCAGCCACTAAGAAATTACATATTTATACTTTGCTGTCCAATGATTTTCATTATCAATAAAATCAGAGGGAAAACTATACATTAACAACACGGATGTCACAATTTAATCAATGCTACATAGGTAACACGAATAAAAATTTCAAATGTATTTGCCTGTCCTCCATGGACCTCAAAACAATTTACAAAGATGAGTTAGTGAAGACTCAAGTCCCTGACGGAAGGTACTGTAGCATTTTACAGATGGGTAAACGGGGGCATCAAATTTAAGGGTGAGATTCTGAGCTCCATGCCCCTATGGAATTCATTCCATAAGGAGTCCCATTGAAACCAAATGGGACCAGCCATGGATTATGGGACTACACCACAGGCATGAGGGTATTGAGCTAGCCATAGCAATTTGCACCAGGTTAAACAGCAAGAGTGTGGAAGACACAGGAATCCTAACTCTCAGCCCCTTGGTGTAACTACAAGCTACGTATCTCTCACAGACACGGCACACAAAGAATCACTGTCTATATACTCCTCCTGGTAATTCCTCCCTGTATTGTAGCGTTGACTTATTGGTCCTCTGAAGTGAGGGAGGGGTGATGGATTCACATTAACGTGCATCCCGGGAAGCTGGTAAATCCCTAGGAGAGCAGCATGATTCATTTTTAATGATACGGCAATTCTTCACCGACTCTGTGAGCCCCATAAGCCACGAATTACAAGCCTCGAAAGTCATCATCACTGACTGAGCAGTTGTTGGTGTAGGAGTCTTTCCAGCCCAAGAGGGAGTCGTTAAAGCAGAGGGATCATTTCAAACTAAGTGACAAGAATACATTAGGGGAGGGAAAATTATACTTTTCAACAACAACAGCAACAACCGGCAAAGAAAAAGAATTGCTTCCTGCCAGAAATTCTGATTCAGAGACACGACTCGAGTGCAAATCACTCCCCTCTGTCGAGGCTGCATGGAGGAAACCTATACACGTAGGTCAGAGGCCTAGCAAGAGCCTGAGGCTAAACTAATTATTGTGATTTGCTCGTCTTTTGTAATTAATCTAGGAAAGGCTTAAGGCTGTTAGCAGCTTTAAAGAAGTAAATCTGAAGGACCAATTAATTAAAAACAGCAGTGCTTAATGAGGACCTTTTGGTTCTCTCATGTTGATTGTTATATTTGTTGAAAGTTTCCTTTCCGCTGTCTGTCAGATCTTGTCTGGTCTTGTAAAATAGATCTTCTTACTTGGTGCTTAGCCACTTGACACTGGAACAAAAGCCTTCGATTACAAAGCAATTTGTGGGGATTATAATGGAATGATCTACACCCACGCTTCCCGATTTAACAATCAATTTGAGTCAGTGTTAAGTTCAAGTGGGAAACATTAGGTTCATGAAACTACAGTTTGGAATCTGCCTGATTTCAGCTTCTTCTCCTTCTGCCTGTGTCCTGGAGATACTGACCAGGCTCCAAAATGACAAGCAATCAAAATCTCTTCTGGAAAATAGGAGGCAATTTTTCTTTTCCCTTAGCCTTATCTATGTTTGCCCTGTAAACATCCATCCGTCATACAGCTAGGCAGGTGCAAAACCCACGTGCAGACAAGCAAAGCCACAGCTTGCACCAGAGGATCAGCTTTAAACCGGGGGCAGGGCCAAGGGGAGGGGAGGAACTCCACCAATGCAAAATTGTGGGCCTCCTTGTTTAAAACGGAGGTTTGCCCTGGTGCAGCTATGCTAGTAACTGGCCTAGAGACAAGGCCTGAGCGCTACACTGAATGGGAGCATGTAGTGGTTTCCATACATTTCTATACAGGTTAAAGCCCTTGTAGACACTGTTATACCAGCAAAGACAAAAAATTTTGCTCGTATTACTTATTTTGTTTGGCGAGAAGGTATAAGCTATATCAGCAAAAGCACTATGCCACACTGAGATGCAGGAAATTTGGTTTCTATTCCCAGCTCTGCCACCGATCTACTAGATGACCTTGGCCAAGTCATGTCGCTGCTCTGTGCCTCGGTTTTCCCCATCTGTAAAATGAGGAAAGTGCTACTATCCTCTTTGGAAAGTGCTGTAAGATCAAGGGATGAAAAACACTACTTAAGAGCAAGGAATGTTACCATCATCATCATCAACCTCAGTAGCGAGAATAAGTATTGAACGGAAATAAAGACCGCTCTACCATCCTAGGGTTCATCTACACAGCAAGCAGCAGTCCACAGCATCCAGCCTCAGAGCCCTGCTCACACTGCGGGGCTAAAAATAGCAGTGTAATCGTTTGGGCTCTGAGCCCCACCCCTGTCCCTCAGCTTCAGAACCTGAGCCCAAATGTCTACACAGCTATTTTTAGCGCCATAGCACAAGCCCAAATCTGTTGAGCCGGGCTGCGAGACTCACTGAGGCAGGCTGCCACTCACTGTGGAGACTCATCCTTAGTCCCAGAGCTAGCCCTTCCCAAACTGAAATGAGGTATTTGGCAGGGCCGGATGGGAAAGAGCTAATACAGCCACTCCCCATCCTGTACTTGAACTATCCTCACTTTCTACATCTATCATTTTTCACATGAAGCACATTCATTTTAAATTCCCTAAGGCAAAATATATTGTAGGCATCACTTAAAAAACAACCAGCCAACTTTCTGATATTTTATATTCTTTTTTATATTGTTAGATTTATTTTAAACAAGCAATATGTTTGACAAAACACAAGCGCCAGTAACTCACAGGAAGAATGTGACATTTCTCTCTCAAGGATATTTTGACTGACACATGAAAGCGTCGATAATCTTTCGTAGGCTCAAACTGTCCATGTTAACACCCACACGTCTGGTGAATAAGCTCTTGATTGCATTCTACGCAAGGTGTAGGCTGCCCCCGCCAGTGGCCCTAGCCCAGGGAACCTTAACACCTCACCTAGTCTGGTTTAAGATCTTTTTCATGACTTCAGCTTTGTTTCTTCCAAACACCACAAATTCAGCAAATCAGTTGTTCCTTCCCCTCAATCCAGTGTCTTCTGGAACCATCTATCTATATTCCCTGCAGGTTCCCACTCGATCAGACGCTTGCCTAAGAATCACCCTGCTACATCATCCTCGCTTCCAATCAGAACCTCCTGATTCTAGGTACCTCTCTCTCCCCATTCTCCCACTGGCCCACTTGACGGCTTTTATAACCACCTGGCCCCTGGCTGACCAGTCTCAGCTGGTAGGTAGCTGATCCAGCACAGCTGAGGCTGAGTACAATTCCTTTGAAAGGGCCAGCCACCTTGTGGCACATCCGAAGAAGTGGGTTGTAGCCCACGAAAGCTTATGCTCTAATAAATTTGTTAGTCTCTAAGGTGCCACAAGTACTCCTGTTCTTTTTAAGGAAACATCTGACACTCTTCAACAAAAAGGGTTCCCCAGCCCACAGAATCACTTATGCTGCATCATATGAACTTTACTCAGTTTGAAAACCCTCCCAAATCAATAACATCCCTTTGGAATTGCCACTGTAGACCAGGTCACTCTACTGTCCCTATATAACAAAGCCAGAAACTGGCATAACTAATCTCTGGTGTCTTATTTGCGATATGTATAGATGGGAACATTTGACTGCTTACAGTAAACACTTCGGACAAATTTGTCCCCTATATGCGGGTTTTTCGTAGGCAGGGGAGTGCAAACTCCATGAGTTTTGACCCATTGTTTCTGACTCATTGCTCCACTGGGGGTTGGGAGAGGGAGAAATGGGGCTGAACGGGAATTCAGCCTACGGCTCCTGCAGATCACAGGAGACCTGCTGAAACCAGGGCTATCTGTGTGGGGACACCAAGCCTGACTGCCACAAACTCACACCTTGTGGACACCACAGTCACCAGTGTGTGTGAATGGTAACAGCCACTTAGCCCTGAAATGGATCTATATTCCCCTGCCCTGATCACGGTCTCAGCTACAAAGTGCAAAGTGGGTGGGAATATGCTACCCAGGCAGGATGCCAGCATCTTACTCTCGCTTTGCACAGGTGATGACACTGGGTGCAAGGCAATGGAGAATCCAGGCCCTTCTGCCAGAATACAGCTTTCCTCTTTCTCCCACCTCTAGCCACCATATGCTGGCATAAAGTTGTGCTGCTACTACCTCTCTTCTAGCTCAGGGGGAAATACTTCTTTGAATTGCCCTTCGAAATCCCATTTGCAACATAGGCATTCTTCGCCTCCAGCATGGATCTCTCTCTCTCTTTGTACCTGGGTGGCATCTGACGGTGACTGGCAACACGGCACAGGCCCCTGCTCAGCCCACTCCCTGCCAAGTCTTCAAACCCCACCAGCCAGCCATGGTCTATGAAGATCACTGTGCTCTTCTGGGATAAAGATATACCAACAAACACGTCCCCATGTGGACAAGCCCCCAGAAAACCCAGGTTAAGTGTGAGAGAGCTGGAGGCAAACCATTCTCAATTCAGGGGGTTCAGCCTCTGCCAGAAGAGGTCACCCTAATCCAACCCTCTGACCATGTTCAGCATGCATGCAGTGCTATTGTGGCCACTTTTTGGGTGTGCTGCAAGACACCCCTCATCGATAAAGCTTTCCTGCCATAACCAAATTAATGGAGGAGGGAAAGAAGACAGAAGATTATTATTTAATTACATTATGATGATGCCAAAGGGCCCCTAATCAATATCAGGGCCCCATTGGGCGAGGCCCTATATAAGTATATCATAAGAGACAGTCCCTGCCCCAAAGAGCTTACCATTTAGATAAGATAGACAAAGGGCAGGAGGGGAAAACAGAGGCACCGAGAAGTAAAGTGACATGCCTAAGGTCATGCAGCTGATCGGTGGCAGAGGCAGGAACTGACTCCAAGTCTGACTCCCAGTTCAGTGCCCTGCCCACTGGAGCACGCAGCCTCCCAAGATTAAGTGGCTTTCCAAAGGTCACATAGGATGTCTGGGACAGAACTGAAAAATGAACCCAAATGTCCTAGTCCATTGCCCTAAACCACAAGCTCAGCCTTGTCTGTGGTGCAGAGCAGGGAAGACAAGACAGGAAAACACACATACAGGTCTCTCCCAAGCTAAGCTGCCTCCAGCTGGGAAGGGAGAAGAGCAGAAGCCTGCTGAAATCCACTAGGGCCTTGCCATGCTAAGAAACACTCAGAGACTATAATGATGGGCCCTATAGAAAACCCTGAAATAGATTATATGGAAAGTAATCCGGTACTTCAGGCAGCACAGACATGTTTTCCTTCAGTTCTGAACCAAATTCATGTCTTTCCCTGTCCTTTCATCCCCGATGTGAGGAATCGTGGTGAATATCCCTTCCCATTCGCAGGCAGACGACATAGGCCCACAATTACAGCCCCACACCCACTCTCAGTTTCCCAGCTAAACTCTGTCATTGACCTGCATTGCACAAGACTGCCATCTAAACCTAATATTGACCCATTCCCATGTGGTGAACTAGCAGAGTTCCAAGAAGCTACTGCTCAGCACGGCACTCCGAGACTGCAAGTGGGACTTCATTGCATGCACACCCCACATCCCATGCCGGGGTCTCCAGTTCAGAGAGGATGAGTTCAGCCTCCGGAGTCCGCTGATGTTCTAATCCAGATTATTTAGCCCTCCTCAGGTCCAAATTGAAAACACAAATAATGATGCAATTTATTCAGTCCTTCCAGGCAATAAGAAAAAACCCTGCCACATAACAGATACATCCAGAAAGATGGAGCCAGAGATTTTCATCGGTCATGATTAAATACAGTAATAAGGCAGCCCGAGTGCCTCTTTATCACAAAAACAAACAAGAGCCCTCCCCTCCATTTTATCCTCACTTTCAAAGAGAGAGCTGAGGGGTTGGTTGGGTTTCCTTCTGTCTCTTCTTTGGGTACAGTCAGTCCATTATTAAACATTAAAGTCACTTGTAGACAGTTTCCCACAGCAGAAGGTTTCCAAGATTCTAGTCTCCAGCAGATCCCAGCTTGACACTGTCAGGAAGCTCCACAGGCACATGCACACCAAATCACCACCTCAAAAGCCTGGAGATAGGCATTTTAGAGCCAAATGAAGCTCTTAGTGGGAAGCGACGACGAAATGTTCTCTGTGTGCAGTGCCTGCCTTGGCATTCGATCCCTTATTGCTGCCAACCATCAGCCACTTCAGTCCGCCACTGGCAGGTCTGGATGCTACTGCAGGCCTTCCTGAGGAGCAGGGCTTCGAAGGGAATACACGGAGCGTAAGCAGTGCAGCCCCTTCCTTCCATCAGCCCTCTTCACCGTTAAAAACGTCATTCCATCCATCAAAGAATTAATCCACTTTCCAAGCTGAGGAGCCTTCAACAGCCTCATCTCTCAGGTGTAACTGCTACAGCACAACATGCTGCTGGACTGAAGGTTTTTTGCTTTTGTTTTGTTTTGCGAATCCCTTAGAGACCATAAGATGAGGGGTAACATTTTTTTCAAGAGTGCCTAAGAACCAGATCTCAAAGATATTCAAAAACATTTGATGATCTTGGCCCGTGTGATTTAGGAGCCTAAGGCCAATTAACTTTCAATGAGGCTCCTCAGTGCCTAAAACTACATTTGAAAATGCGATTTAGGTGCTTCTGAAAATTTTGCCTGAGATCTACATCACATTTGAGCCTTCCCAAAATGCACCAAATCTGTTTATATGTGATGGGCCAAATTCTGCCTTTTACATCTGTGCAACTGCATGGGCTTTACCTGGGTTGCATTGGTTAAATGAGAGCAGAATTTTGGGCCCAGGATACAAAAAAGGCCTGATGCTCCGTTATTCTGTGCAGCTGGAAACCAACCAATCAGCCAGAAGCTAAGAAATGACTCAATGATGGAACGTGAGATACACGATCCAGAACATGCCAAAGCTACTAATCCCAGGCCTCAAATTTAGATTAATAGATTATGAAGCCAGAAGGAACCATTGTGATAATCTAGTCTGACCCTCCTGTAGTACTATGATCCCCATTTTACAGATAGGGAATGGAGGCACAAAGACACAGGGTGTGTCTACACAGTGAGCAGCAGAGAGTCTCAGAGCCCGGGTTGACGCAGGCTCACATTGTGGCACTAAAAATAGCTGTGTGGAAGTTTCAGCTGGGGCTGGAGCTTGGGCTCTGAAGCCTTGGGGGAGGGGGGGCGATGGGTTTCAAAGCCTGAGCCACATCTACACAGCTATTTTTAGTGCCATAGCACCAGCGTAAGTCTGTCCACACTGACTTACTGCCATGGGCTGCTGCTAGTTGTAGGCATACCCTAAGTGAGTTGCCCGAAGTCACACAGGAAGTCTGTGGCAGAGCAGGGAATTGAGGCCAGGTTCGAGTTCCAGTTTAACACCCCCTGATTCCTGCACCACCCTTCCTCTACCCTATTCTCTTCCATCCTTTGGAACCTCAGTTTCTGGCCAGAAGGGTTTGAGTATGTTTGCTCTTTGCACCAATAGCCCCCATATAAACTCATGTTGGCATCCTGCAGACAGCTTTGCGTGTGTCTAAAATATAGTTTGGTGAAGGAGGGTGGCATGGCAGAGTGAAAGGACACTCCTGTTGGATGGCTGAAGGGGCAATACCTTGCACCGTGTCAGTGGGTAAAGTGAGAGGATTGCCTACTGGGGCACAATCAGTTTGTTTCTATCTCACCTTGATAAAGTCCTAGCTGGGGGTTTGCCCCTAGATCAATAGAAGGGTCAGAAATGCATTGATTAGATCTGATCGATGGGAACCATTCCTCAAAGTCTGAAATTGAAGGTTGCTGCTGCTCCAAGTTCCAGACGTCAGCAGAAGCTTGGAGGACAGCGCTGAAGAAGAGCTCTGTGTAAGCTTGAAAGCTTGTCTCTCTCACCAACAAAAGCTGGTCTGATAAAAGATACTACCTCACCCACCTTGCCTCTCTCTTAGTACATGCTTTTCTACTTTAACAAAGGTACTGATTTCTTCAAAGCCAATCAAAGCTGATCAGGTGCTTTATCCTGCTAAACCTTACTTGTGCACAGGAATGCAGTCCAAGCCACAATCTAGCCCATCAGAAGGATATCATCCTTCCTTAATGATTGGATCTGAAAAGGTATTAGATGATGAACCTCTTCCCCCCACCCCCAAGCCTTTCCCTGAGAAATGGTCCTAGAGAGTTTTGTGGTTGCTGTCCATTAGCTTACGTGTTCTCATTTCTAGTTTATGAGATCTGGGAGACTCATTTCAGAATAGACTAAAGGATGAAGATTAGGTGTTCTGTAATTTAGTATTTCCTTTGCCTGCACCACATTTAACAGTGCTTGGCAGACAGAAGGAAAGGGCGTAGCCAAGAGAGATCTTTTTCTGAATCCACGGGACCTAAGGAGAAACCAGACTGACTGTGTCACTTGATTCTGGTTAAGAACTTTTGGCCATGTGCCCCTTCCAAACTCTATGTCTGCATTCACTTTGCCATCAAACCATGTGTCTGTTTGAACAATCCCATGAAAAACACATTAAAAAATAAACAGAGGAGCTGTTCCAGATGTTCTGAAATGCTAAACTTAGTGCCTCACACTCTATCCTCCCGATCTAGCTAAAAAAAACCCCAGAAAACTCTAAAGCATTCCTGAGCTGGCTTGTAATGGGCCATTACTTCATTCTAAAAGAGTATTTTCTAACACTGGCTTGAACAATCAATCTTTCTGACAATAAACAAGATCACACAAACTCTTTGAAAGTTTGGATCTGCTGCATGAAAACAAAATTCTTTATTCGTTTTTTGTTTTTTTTTAAATGAGATTCTTGTGTCTTTTTGGCCTCAGATAAAAATTGGTTCTCTGTAAATAAATGCACATATGTAGGGCTAAGATCAGGACCAGCTCCAAGCAGGAGATGACATAGAGGGCAGGGATTGATTTTCCGTGATTCTTGCATGGGCATGCAGGGAGGAGGTAAAGGCTTCTAGCACCCTGTTCCCTCGGTGCATCCATGCACAAGCCAGGGACAACCTAGCTTTTAGGATTTGCTGCCCCCTATAATTTTGCATAGAACTCTCGTCCTCATGCACCTGGGGTCATGCAGCTTCAGAAAACTGGTTCCACCATAACCAAAACAATATTCAGAGCACCGGAGAGCCCTTCCTCTCCCACCACCCCACACACCTTAAATCAAATAAATAAATAAATCATCCCTATACCCTGAAAAAGCCAGGCGAGACAGGGATGCCATGATTTCCCTATGGCCCTGCTGCCAACTGTTCTATCAGGGCCTAAACCTGCAAAGTGCTAAACCTGATCCAGCAAACCACTTAAATACATTCATAAACTTTAAGCATGTGAGTTTTCTTGACTTGAATGGGACTGGTCAGGGGCTTAAAATAAACATGCGCTTAACTGCTTTGCTGGATCCAGGTCAGAGTGCCCAGGCAAGATCAAGCCCTAACCTGATTTTATGCTAACAGTGTTATAAGAAGAAATTCCAGACAGCTAAGACTTAGAAACTCCTTTGCCTAGTGGCACATGAGACAACCCTTTTCCCCACTGCTGTCTGTCTAAACCAAGATGTTTGGCTCCTTAGTAAATTGTCTCCATGATAGCAGCATCCTTTTTGATCAGCCTGTGATACGTCATTCTTTGTCCTCCAGGCCTTCTCTTCCGGCCAGGTGCAATCCAGTCTAGGATGCATCCTGTGCTTCTGCCACAGGTTAGCCTGATGACATGACCAAACCACTGTAGCCAGCTCGGTCTAATTATTGAGTTTGCAGTCTGCTGACTCATGTGGTGCAGCACTTCCACATTGGTTGCACGACCTCTCCATTGAATTCCCAAGATTCTTCTTAAACAATACTGGGGGAATGCATTCAGCTTCCTATTGTGTATTTCCACCATCTGCTACGTTTCTGAGGCATACAATAGTGTTGGAAGAACAACAGCATTGTCCAATCTCATTTTAGTGTGTAGATGCATCTTCTTACTCTTCCAGGTATTTGACAAATGGAGACTGTTCCACTGACTTTACCAATGCCTTCATCTCTTTAGTGAGTTGGCTATTAGCAGATATTGTACTTCCAACATAGATGAGGTCATCAACTCTTTCATACTCTTCTCCACCAGCCGCACAGCCACCAGGGTTGACAGCATTCTCTCCTGTCTCCATAATCTTGGTCTTCTGTGCATTGATGCAAAGTGTCACTTTGGCAACTTCCGCTTTTATGCTTCTTTTCATTCCATCCAAGATGATATCCAGGATAACTAAATCATCTGCAAAATCTAGATCTCAATCTAAATCCCAACCAGAAACCCTGGTGGAACATTGCTAGTGACAACAAGATGGATTTTGCTACCTCTGCTTCAACTCTAGTACAGTCAGGTGCTCCACGGCAGCTAAAAGATCACCTGAAGCTCAGGGATGAACACCATGGCTGATAACTATGCTCCTCTGGCACAATAGAACTTTACTGTAAGGGTGAAGCTCATCTGTTGAGAAGACATCTTTCCCAGGGGCCAGTCCAAGACTCTTGAATGAACTTCGCCAGGAACTAAAGACCATTACAAACCTCACCACTTTCCACTCAAAGTACAGGCATGTTTCTTTGACCTGCCTTCTCTAATATAAACATACATATTTTAAAAATACCCTAAAACCCTACCAAAACAAGAGACTCTGCTGAACACACTTCTCCCCCTGAGGAGAGGATGAGAACAGACATCACATACAGATCTAAGTCACTTTGCTTAATCCAGTGCTGGAAGGCACTCATACTATGGTGATGAGCACAGAATAAGAACCCTTATAGAATAGAATAGAAGTTAAGTAGGTTTCAATGTGGGAGTTAGGCGCTAACCTGCTTAGGTCCCTTTGGTAGTCTCTGTAGGCACCTGTCTCCATTTTTAGATGCCCAAATACCTTTGAAAATCTGGTCCTTAATCTCTCTGTGCCTCGGTTTCCCATCTGTAAAAATGTGGAAAATTTAAAGTGGTTAAATTTCTTGAATGAAAAGGGTATGTGTTTTGTTTTGTTGTTTGATTTCTTTGGGGTTTTTGGTTTCTTTATGGTGGTGGGGGGAGGGTTGTGTGAAAAACAGCCTTTTTTCAAACATGATAATTTTAAACTAAAAGTTGTCAACAGTGTGAACACTTCATTATTTTGAAAAACAGTTTCTGCCTTTTTCTGACATTTTCTTTCATTTTTTTTAAATCAAAAACTCTTTCAAAATGGTTATAAAAATGTTTCCATTTTTGAAATTCTGACATCATCTGTCTCTCCCTCTTCTCTGGCCCAATAGCAAAAATCCCATGCCACTGAATTCAGACTTAGTAAGCGTTTACAATGTAAATCTAGCATTATGTACATCCCATCAGTGAAAATTTCCTTGATAGTCTTCTACCGAAAAGAAATAGCATGTTCCAGTCCACACACAGAAATCATTTTTTTCCGGAATCTAGATCTTTGGGGCTTATCATAAATGAATGTTGCAGACCCGTTTTAAAACCAATTCCAGAACATTTGGAAATTATTATAGTCCACTAGCACTGTAATTCTAGAAACCTGAAATTACTTTGAAGCTTCAACGATGCAGGGCTCATGCTACAATTATGCTACAGAACCCATTTGCAACCTAATTATCGACAAGTGTCATATTTATATTTGTGCATAAACATGAACTATTTAAGGACAAGAAACGACTGAACATATACCTTCAGGCTTTTCGGTTAATATGCTGCCCCATAAAACAATCTTCAATAAACAAAGAAAATAATAATACATTACACGCTGGTTTAATTGTTAGTTATCGTTTTCCTTGTAAAGCAGCACATATAAGAGGGCACTGTGAAGAGGTGGTATGTTTAATTGAAGAGGCCAGAGAATTACAGCTTAGCAGTATGGAAGTGATTAGCACCTGCGTATCAGTGCCAAAAAACAAAGTCAAGAACCATGATCTCAACTCCTGGCAAAATAAAGAGCCTGAAAAGTCTTGGTTTTCCCAGGCATTAAGCGCACTGATAACTGAGATGGTATTAATATAAAATTAACTTCCATCATTTATGTACTGCAGTGTATAAAACCTTCTGCAGGTCTCAATGGCAAGACTTTTAAAGGCAGTATTTCCCATGAGCAGGTGAGAGGGAGTAAATTACTCGCCTAAAGCCTGATCTTGCAACTCTTACTCAGATGAGTAGTCCTTATTTATACATCTGGTCCCATGAGTTTATCAGCACTAGAACTGGTCAAAAAATTTTCACGGAAAAGTAATTTTGATGGGAAGCCAGATTTTTGTCAAAAATGAAGCTTTTTGCACAACAAAATTTCATTTACTGACTTTTTTTTTTAATTAAAATCTGGAAACCAATTTTTTCTGTAATCTTTTTAAGTTAATGAAAACTAAACTAAGTGATCTTAAAAAAAAAACCAAAAAATTAGTTTTCAATATTATGTTGAGAAACAAGTATTTGTGGGAAATTTCATTCAAAATGAAAAACTTTTTTTAATTTCCTTTGAAAAATACTTGCCATTTTCTGACCAGCTCTAATCAGCTCCACTTACATGACTGAGGCCTACCCATCAGAGCAGTGGTTCCCAAACTGGGGTTCGTGAACCCCTGGGGGTTCACGAAATGTTACAGGGGGCTCTCAGGAAAAAACTCCCTAATGGCGGACAGACCTGTCCCTAGGGACCCCAGGCAGCACAGGGCCAGCTGCCCGAAGCCCCTGAACATCCAAGAGCTAAGAAGATCAAAGCAAGCATTTCTATCACACTGAGGAGATTTAAACGTCAAGATTCCTTATAAGAAATGGAAAGGGAGGTGGATATTTTTTGCTGTTTTTCAAATTAAATAGGCAGCTAGTATGGTTTTTAAAATTATTATGAAGAACAAGTTTAAGCTTTGTTGTAACGTGCGTTGTTTGCCTGGACTGCTCAAGACCTGAATGCTTGTGTAGGAGGAACTCTTTGAGTTGTCTTCTTAAATACCTTCCTGCTGTTTCACATCTGATACTCCTTGATGAAACATAGGAGCCTTGTCTTATAACAGGCTTATTCAAAGTGATACAAGCTACGAAAGTGAGATCTTGGAAGAGTGTTGCCGTTTTCATAATGTAATACAAATTCTGTAATGATAAATAATAATTAATAATTAATAGTGTGTAATAAGCATGTCATAAAAACACATTTTATATTTCCAAGATCACTGCTTTTATAATTTATACTCAGGTAAAGGAGAAAATCCCTGGAAATATTCATTTTTAGGAGGGGGTTCGCGAGACTTGACATTTTATTGAAAGGGGTTCACAAGTTATTAAAGTTTGGGAACCACTGCATCAGAGCAAAGGCTACAGAATCAGACTATGTGGGTGTAGGTAGTAGAAAATCAATAGAACAGTTGTTTCCTGACAGAGGTATTGTGGGGAATTGTCAAGGGCTACTGCAAAGCCATCTGAGAGCTCAGTTCAGCAGGACAAATCTATTGCCTTCTATACCACATGTATGTACAAACTTGAGACACTCACAAAGCCCAATTTACATGCCAGTCAAGCTATTCACTAGCAAGCTTGCTAAAACACGATACTCATTTATTTCCAGTGAATCTGGTCTTTAAATTAGAAAAGCAGCAGCAGCTGTGGTGAAAAGTTTGGCAGGGAGAGGACACAAGCGTGGGCTGTAAAAAGCAGCAAAAAAATCACCAGGCTTTCTGCTGCTGAAGAAGGGAAGCAACCTTCCTCTTCACATTCAAGGGCACGCACCAGGCTCTCGATTACATTTGCACTTCTTCTGAGCGTTGGGCCAAGTTGGGCCTTCAGTTTACATTCACGCCATCCCCTTTGTTCCAGTCAGGTTGCACAGGGGTAGGAGGACAGGAATTAGTCCTTTGCTTCCATACAGACTCTCTTTCAAGATTGTGGTGACGGAGGAGCTAGTGTCAATCAACATGGGGAGAAGAAAGACCTCTCTCTAGGGTGACCATATGTCCCATTTTTTAAGTCCCTTTTTTAAGCCCTGCCCCAGCCATCCAGAGTATTTTTGGCAACAGCAAATGGAACAAATGCCCACTTTTGTCAAAAAAGTAGGGTGTGGAAGAACATGCAGGGGGCAAATGGCGATGCCAACCCCGCACCGGGGTGGGAGGCAGGGCTCATCAGCCCTGTGCAGTGTCCCGTTTTCCCTTTGGAAAAAAAGACTTCTCTCCTACCTAACAATGCCTAGGGGCTGGCAAGCTCACTAGAGTCCCACAGATCTTCACAGAACAGCAGCAGCCCATGTGGGATCTGGAGAATGAAGTCAAGCTTCCTGCCTGGATTCATTAAGGGCCCAGTGGTGACTCCCCTGCTCACCTTGACTAGTGTGCTTGTATCATAGGAACTACTCATTTAGTAAGGGTGTCAGAATCAGGCCACAAACCACTAAGTGCCTCTCAGCATCACTTGTTTTCTGATATAAGGCGGTGGTGTTCTGGATACCACCTGTGACCTGCAAACCTTAATAACCTAAGTATCTCTCAGATATAAAGCAGCATCTTGTGCACCCAATATCCATATAGAAGCCCACTGTAAACACCCTTGAGCAACAGAGCTCCTTGTTGAGTTCCATGGGTTTCCAGAGACAGATTTCTGGCCAGGGTGTTCTGCATTTCTTTGACTATACCCCACCCGAGTAAAAATAAAAGATAGTAATTGCTCCCTGGGTGATACTACTGGTTTTACTTAATTAAAACTCTTTAGTAGGTTTGCCTCCCATCCCTCCCTGTTAGAGGATATGTCTTATTCAGAGTTGGAAAATTAAAACATATTTTTAGAAGTATTTTCATGTGACCCAGAACAAATTAAAAATTAAAGGAATCCAGTTACCCACTTATAAAATACAATGCTTTTTGTGTTTCTATGCTATTCATTATTTTTCTTTTAGCTTGTCAGCTGATACTTGTGTTTTAAGGCATATCAAGGCTTCTATTAAAAGAATATCCCTGTCTTAAATAACCCTCAAATCAAAATAATAGTGTTACAGGTATTAGAAAGGGGATGAATGTTCCCCATTCAGCATTGTTATGCAAAATTGTAGAGATGTCTGGTTGGTTTACAGATCTGTTTATCCCAGAGGCTTATTCGAAAGCCATGTCCTGTTGTGTGATAGTATGACTTTGAACCAGAACTGATATAGCATCACAGCAAATATTAGCTAAGCCTGTCAGGATTAGGAGAACCACTCAGACATGCCCCTAAAACAGAATGCTGCATTAATAGAGGTTTGAAAAATTAGCACTTTAACAAAAACTAAGCATGTGGGAGTGGATTGTAAAAATAGGCAGAAAAATGTTTGGTTTTGTTTTTTAAACCCAAATACAAAAATTCTTTTGATGATTCAGAGTAGAAGTTCAGTATCTTTCCCTGTCTCCCCAGCTATTCATGTGGCACTGATTACTGTAGCATCTGAGCACCCCACAACCACTAATATATTTATCCTCACAACACCCCTGTGAAGAAAGGAAATGCTATTATCCCCGTTTTACAGATCGGGAATGACTGTCTTATAGGACTGATCCAAAGAAAGTCTGTTCTCATCAATGGGCATAGGATCCAGCCCTAAATGACTTGCCAAGTGTATAGGAACACAGCTACTACCAGAGTGGATCAGACCCAAGGTGCCGCTAGTCTCATGATCTGTCTCCACCAATGGCCAGCACTAGATGCTTCTGTGGAAGGTATAGGAATCCTTCAGTAGCAGATGTGGGATAATCTGCCCACGCATTAGGTCTCATCCTGGTCTCTAATAGTTAAACTGTGGCTTGACCCTGAAGCACTTGGTTTAATATCCCTTCCAAAATTGTTACCATTAACGATGACAACTCAGGATATTCTTAATGTTGACATAATTGTCCAATTCCTCTTTGAATCTTGCTAAATTCTTGGCCTCAACAACTTCTTGTGCCAGTGAGTTGCACAGCCTAACTATGGGTTGTGTGCGAAAGTATTAATCCAGGAAGTCTGTGACAGACATAGGACATGAAGAAATATCTGCGGTGTCTGGAGTGAGTGGCTTATCCACAAGACCATCTTTTTTTTGCTTCACCATCTCACTCCCCCGGTGCTTCTATTTTGCTGTGACATTCCAGGCGACAAGTGTAAATCCATTGGTTCAGCTGAGTTATTCCTGATTTACACCAATATAAAACCAGTGCACCTGAGAGGAAAATCAGGTCTTCTGTCTCCTCTTTTATTTTCCTTCCTCCATTTTCTTCAACCCTCCTCCACCTCCTCCTACACCAGCAACAGTGATGAAGTTGCCCGGCATTTAGCAAAGGAGAGTCAGGAAGAGCTAGCCGCTCAAAAATCATCAAGGGCAGTAAATAGATATGATTTTTAATATTTATCACTTGCATACTATAAATAAGCAATGTTGTGATGTGAAACACAGTTCAGTCCCCTAAGCAGCTACCACTCAGTCAGTATGTTTGTGTGTGAGAGAGAAAGAGAGAAGGGAGCTATTTTGAAGAACATCCGCTGTTTGGCTGTTGGGGAGTCGGGTCTATTTCTCTCCCTTCCCAAGGAGACAATCTGCCATTTAACTCCTCTGATAAAACTCCTGGCTTGGTAAATCAAGCATCAGGATATAAAGATTTCAGTGGGGTTATAATTCCCCATTGCTCTAGCTGTGAAGTATGCCTATCAGCAATCTCTCAGAGACGGATGCTATGTGTAAATAGCGAATGTTCAGCAAGTTCCAGCAGGATAAACTCACCACAGTTGTTCCCTCTCCAAGCATTTATTTTGGACACAACATTTCTCATCAGAAGGAAATATTCCCCCTGCCCTCTAGCTTAGAACAAAAGGGGAAAGGTATTAAGCAGGGACTTGAGATGCTCCCCTGTGGAGAGGCTTCTTATGAAACGCTGAACCACTTGATCCCTCTCCAAATGTTATATCCTGTTCCTACAGGAGAACACAATTTACTTCCTATTTTTTTTTCTCCCCATCTGAAGTGCAATTCCAAGCCACTCGCCACAAAAGAACCTACTTTAGTGGGGAGCTGTATGGACCCAGTAAGGCCACCTTTACTCTTTCAGACCCTGCTGTTTCATTATTTTTCTACTGAGTGATACTAAGACCAGACATTCGGTTGGATGAAGAGATATTAAGCAAAATAGTAATCAAAGGGGAATGATCTTTGCAATTCTCTATAAAGCACTCCTTGGGTGAAATTCACAGTGGAGAGGACCGTGTGATGGTGGCCGTACTGGGGATTAAACCGAGAACCTTGAAAGCTAACAACATGAGCTCCCACAGCTTCAGCTAAAGCTCCCTCACTAAGGCTACAACAGACTCATATTCCCTGTTTGGGCACAAAAGGTCACATGTAACACACAAGTGGGTTACGCAAGCACAAGGTCTATGCACAACCTAAGCTTTCAGGGCCCCATTGAACAGGGCCCTTTCAGCAGACTACGAAAGAAAGCAAATAAACACAGAAGCAGGATCCTACTCCCATTGAAGTGAATAGAAAAACTCCCCAATACTTCAATAGCCCAAAATCAGGCCCATATTTCTTTAGGGGAGTTGTGACGATGGTTAGGTTACATAGGTTATGCAATAATTGTAATGACCTTTTACTGATATACTGTCAGACTAGATTAAGTGGCTGTAGGGGACATTCCTCAATAACATCATCCTCTGATTTGGGGACCAGAAGAGTAATTAGATAGATTGGGGCTCAGAGCATTTTGAGCTGAACATCCTTCAGTCTCTTCCCAGGAACTTCTCTTCCCCCATGTATCTCCAGAGCAGCCCCAGTGTTCCCCCCTTTACTAGCAGATTCCTGCATCTCCCTTTACGTTTGATGTCACTATAGATAAGGCAGCCCCTCACTTCCTGCCCCTTGCTGACATCAGCAGTTCTCCACCAGCCCAGATACAACTACATATTGTGATGACATCTGGAAGCTATAAGTGAGATCAAGGTCCCGTTGTGCTGGGCATTGTCCAAACACATAGTGAGAGACAGCCCCTACCCCAAAGAGCGTACAACCTAAATAGACAACATGGAAGAAAGGAAGTCTTGTCACCGGCATTTTACAGATGAGGAACTGAGGTACAGCTATTAAGCAGGGCTTTGGAGCAGAGCCCGGAGCAGCTCCGGAGCAGTGGAGCTGCAGGTTTTTGCCTGGAGCTGGAGCACAGCTCCAAAGCCCTGAAGGGTATGTCTTCCCTGCAGAGTTAACGGAGGTGATCGGCACCCAGGTCTGAGCACCAAGGTCATTCTAGCTCGGGTGTGAACAGCCACACTGGGTTACTGCGTCCTCACTGGGGCTCCATTCACCCACCCATGTGTGTCATAGGCCTTCTGGGAGCATATCCTATGGTCCTTTATGCTGCAGTAAGCAGAGCTGCTCTATGATTCTTTCCCAGTGAGTTGTGGGAGAACTTGTCTCCCCTTCTGGGCTAATGGGAGTAAATGAGGGAAGGCACTGGAGGACTAGCAACACACAATGATTTAGCCTGCATCCTCCCAGCAGTGTAGGCAGGTTACCAACCTGAGGGAAAGCAGCACACATCTGAGCTCTAGCCTATGCTCCCGGCTGGGCCAGCTAGCCCAGGTTTAAAGTGCCACCAAACTCGAATGAGAGGATTTTGTATATGGACAGCAGGAGAGTCAGGAGCAACTCCCAAGTAAGAGATATACTGAGTCTAAGCAACTTGTCCAAGGTCACAGAAGAAGTCTGTGGCCAAGGCAGGAAATATACCCCGATCTCATGAGTCCCTAGCCCAGTGTCCTAAATTCAAGAGCATCCTTTCCCTCAAGTGCAAGATGGATTTAACAGACAGCTAAAGTGAATCTGATTAGACATTTTAGTACTGCAGCAAAATAGCAGCTACTGATGATGCATGAGGTTCTCTCCAGATTCTAAGGATGAGAATGCCAAGCCTTAAATTAGACAAAGAGCTATTTCTCACAAGCCTTTACTGGATGTTGCATGCATCTCTGCCCTTCCCCAAACCTCCCCCTCAAACCACACTCATCCTCCACTCCTTTCCTTCAAGGGTTTTTTTAAATAAGAACGTGGCATATTTTCTGCTGGATTTGTAATCTGCATTCTGGAAGGAAAGATTGTGCTCTGCAACATGCTGACCTCTCCACAACATTGTCTCGTTAGCTGCCATATCAGATGGGAATGGAGGAGTCTTTTGAGGGAGTGAGGGTGCAAAGCTTTGGAGGCATCACTCAGGAAACACACTCTAACCTCTTCAGTGAAAAGGGAGGAGTGCTTCCTGGATGTAACCAGCCCTCTTTCTGTGGGAATTGATTCTCAAAGCACAGTTCTCCAAGCTTTATTCTTATCATCGATTTATACTAATCCATCTAGCGTATAAATTACACAGGAAATCCTTGAAACACCTGTGTAGTTAATATCTGATGAGCCATGTCTTCCATACCTGACATCTATATCAATTTAATCAGTGGCAAGACATCATTATCTTGGCTTCATCTGGACGGGGGGCAGAAATCTATAGAGGAAAAAAGTAACTATAATATCTTTCAGAAGTAGAAGAGAAGCAGCATTGACTGAGGATGAGACTGAAAACTAAAATGCGTAAGTTCTAAAACTGGTTCAAAAATTAAAATCAAAATTCACCCCTCTCCTCCCCCCCCCAAAAAAATCAACATTTTTAAGAGTTTTGCAGGATTTGAAAAGGACCCAGGGAGAGGGATTCAACATTTTTCAGTTTTAAAAAGACTATCAAAATTGTTATCTAAACTATTATCCATTTGTATGTGCAGCACCCATACATTTCTACAAGTCTAGCTGTGCTATTTATATGGTCCTTATCACCTTAGTATCCGAGCACCTTGTAATCATTAAAGTATTTACCTCTCTGAGGTCAGGAATAGATGTGTGTAAAGAACACATTTTCAGTTCATTGGCAATTCAAAAACAAAAACAAATACCAGGTTGACCCAAAAATGAGGCCTGAATGAAATATTTCATTTTGATTGCTTAATGTCTTTGATTTTTTTTTTTTAAATAAAACGGAACGAAATTTCAAAACAAAAAGCTGTTTTGAACCAGGGTGGGTTTTTTTTGTTGTTGTTTTTTTTAAAAACACAACCCATTCAGTTAACCGGACACAAAGTCATGAAATATTTCAGTGTTGCCAAATCTGCATTTTTTGCTGAAAAATAAATAGTTTGACCCCCCACAAAAAAAATCACCCAGCTCTAATAGGGAATTGCTATGTTCGCCATATTACAGAGAGGAACTGAGGCATGGAGATATTAAATGACTCTCAGAGGATGTGTGTGGCAAAGGAGGAATTGAATCCAGGTCTCCCATGACCCAGACTAGCACTCCAACCACTAGACCATCCTTCCTCTCTGCTGGCTGTCATTTTTTGTAGACAGAATTAAGGCAGCCTACTTATTTTTAATCTATAAGGAAAATCATTCAGACTGAAAGTACATGCTTGCCTTTTATAAATGGAAGCTCTGGGGCAGATCTTCAGGTGATGTACGTTATCAGACCTCCATTGCAGTCAACAGAGCCGTGACAATTTGCACCAGCTGGGGATCTCCCCTCTGGATCTAAATTTCCTCATCTATGATTAGGGATAATAGCTGCCTCCCTCCCTGGGCAGCTGTAAGGTTAAGTTAAGGCTTGGAAATGTAAAGCCCTATAAAAGTCATAATAATCATTTTTAGACACATTTACATTCTATTTTAATTCTGCTGCACGGGTGAGGAAACAGTCTGTGTTTTAACTCTACCACAACCGTTTGTGCATTGTGTTGTAAAACTTTTCAGTGCCATTTATTTTTTTATTTCACTGTGATATACTTTGGGGAATGCTTACTTGTAAATGGCCCATAAAGCTGGACAGGAACTAAACCTCCCACTGCTTTTGTGAGTGATATATATATATTTTTTTTTTAAAAAAAGGGCACCAACATATTTGGCAACCTTAATTCACGTTTTATGGGGAAAGGATCGCTGTCTAGAAAAAGCAAGTTCCTGGATAGGCTGAGTTTAGTCCTGTAAACATTTTTTGTGGCCCTTTATGAGGGAAAACTTTCCCTATAAAGTTCTGGCTTTACCACAAATCCACTTCCCCCTGAACGCATCCATTTATAAAGCACTTTTATTAAAATTCCACTTTCACAGAGAAAGAGCCAGGCTAATTTCATAGGAAACTGACTTTCTTTTTCACCTTGACATCTTTGACTACAGCGACGCTGTCGCTGTTAAAATGGACCCTGTCAACAGGCTAGTTATGGGTACAATCCTTGTGCTTTCTTATATGTGTTGAGGGAATGGGAGCAAGGGTGGTCCCACCATAAACACTCCGCAGACACAGTTACTTTTAAAAATGAAAAAGGACCAGGAGTGCAGTCTGCACAAGCAATCCTATAATAACAAACCTGTGTACACGGAGAAATGCTGGACTATACAAGCTTCCCCTTTAGACTGGTTCCAAGGCAGGGGCATCAGGGCCAGCTACTGCAGAGACACCCAGGAGGGTCTCTTTCCACATGCCCACCCGGTGGCAGTAACATGAAAGCATTGGGAGGTTGTCGGTGTCAGGTAAAGTAGTTTGTGCTTTCTAGCGGAGAAGGAAACAAGGAGCCTTGGGGGCAAGGGGTTGGGTTTGATCCCAGCTGAGCAGAAATTACTGCCTTTGAGGGGAGGGAGATTCCCCAGACACGTGAGTTCTGCAGAGGACAGGACAGGCAACACCAAGGCACCATCAGGGCCAATGTGCAGAGTGAGGACACCGTAGAGCAGGGGTGGGCAAACTACGGCCTGCAGGCCGCATCCGGCCCGTGAGCCATTTTAAGCCAGCCCGCGAGCTCCCACTGGGGCGCTGGGTCAGGGGCCGCACCACACGGCTCAGTCCTGCTCCAGCACTCCGTCCAGGATGCAGGGTTGGGGGCCGCACCATGGGGCTCCCAGAAGCCACGGCATGAGCGGTGGCATGGCCCCGCTCCGGCTCCTAAGCGCTCCAATGGGAGCTGCAGGGGCGGTGCCTGTGGATGGGGCAGCATGCAGAGCCGCCTGGCCACGCCTCCACTTAGGAGCTGGAGAAGGGACATGCCACTGTTTCCAGGAGCCGCTTGAGGTAAGCGCCGCTCGGAGCCTGCACCCCTAAGCCGCTCCCCACGCCCCCGCCCTGATCCCTCTCCCACCCTCCAAACCCTCGATCCCAGCCTCTCATCCCCAGCCTCACCCCAGAGCCCACATCCCCAATCAGAGCACTCACCCCTCCCATACCCCAATCCCAATTTTTGTGAGCACTCATGGCCTGTCATACAATTTCTATTCCCCGATGTGGCCCTCAAGCCAAAAAGTTTGCCCACCCCTGCAGCAGAGAGAAGGAAAAAGTGACCTGACTCAAAGAGGAGCCATTTTATTTAGACCAGTCATATTGGCTTCTCTCTGAGTCAGCTCTTTCGTTTCTTCCTCTGTTCTTTATGTCTCCTAAATGGGATCTAGACTGTTCTCAGTGGTACCAGACGATGGAACAAGGAGTAATGGTCTCAAATTGCAGTGGGGGAGGTTTAGGTTGGATATTAGGAAAAACTTTTTCATTAGGAGGGTGGTGAAGCACTGGAATGGGTTACCTAGGGAAGTGGTGGAATCTCCTTCCTTAGAGGTTTTTAAGGTCAGGCTTGACAAAGCCCTGGCTGGGATGATTTAGTTGGGAATTGGTCCTGCTTTGAGCAGGGGGTTGGACTAGATGACCTCCTGAGGTCCCTTTCAACTTCATATTCTATGATTCTATGATGAAAAAACATTTAATTATTTATACACAGTGCAGGAGACATTGAGAGAGACCCGCACCATAATATACCATAGCCCAATGGCTAGGCACTCTCCAAAATGCTGTTTCAGGGGTTTGAGCATTCACCTGCTAAACCCAGGGTTGTGAGTTCAATCCTTGAGGGGGCCATTTAGGGATCTGGGGCAAAAATCTGTCTGGGGATGGGTCCTGCTCAGGGCTGGTGCTACCATTAAGGCAAACTAGGCGGTTGCCTAGAGTGCCAAGATTTGAGGGCAGCAAAAAGCGGTGTCCCCAATTTTTTTTTACAGCGTTCCTGGGCTGGGCTGCTGGCGGTGCGCTGACACGTGTGGCTCAGACTCCCTCTCCCAGCGCAGCGGCCGCTCCACTTCTCCCGCCTCCCAGGCTTGCGGCGCCAATCAGCTGTTTGGCGCCGCAAGCCTGGGAGGGGAGGAGAATTGGAGCGGGGGCGGTGTGCTCGGGGAGGAGGCGGAGCAGAGGTGAGCTGGAGTGGGGAGGTGCTGCACGGCTCCCCGGGGGGGAGCTGCTGCGTGGGGGGCGCCTCAGGGCAGGGGGGGGAGCTGCCACGGGGGGGGACCTCAGAGCGGGAGGGGGCTGCTGCAGGGCTCGGGGAGGGGGGCGCAAGGTGGAAGTTTCGCCTAAGGCGCGAAACTTCCTTGCACTGGCCCTGGTCCTGCTTTGAGCAGGGGGTTGGACTAGATGACCTCCTGAAGTCCCTTCCAACCCTAATATTCTATGATTCTATGATTCCTCCTGCAAGCTAGTGAAAAAACTAAGGCGACTGCATCTGCTCTATCTGCTGGGGACCTGCCAGCTCTGGTCTATACCATCTAGTAGATGTCTGATGGCCTCTGGGTAGTGAAATGGGAACCTCAGTCCAGATACTGTATATCCACTTGGTGGTACAGAGGCGCCTAGGACCTTGATCATTCTCTCAGTGGCAACTCCAGCACAGTGGCAAGGCACATCTATGTGCATACTGAAGCCTTGTCTACACTAAGGAGATTTTGCAGAACTTTCCCACTGTTGCTAACACTGTTTAAGCTGCCCTGGGGGTAAGAACACCCAAAGCCCTAATGGAGAATCACACCTGCTGCCACCACAGTTTTTTAGCACCATGTCAATTAGACCTGCTCTCACTAGGGCTAGATGACACAGAGTACATCTTCTACGGCATGGCTGCGGCTGGCCTGGGCCAGCTGACTTGGCCTGGCAGGGCTCAGGCTGCGCATCTAGAAAATTGCAGTGTAGACGTTTGGACTCAGGCTGGACCCCAGGCTCTGAGACCCCATGATGAGGGAGGGTCTCAGAGCCCAAGCTCCAGTCTGAGCAGCTACATTGACATTTTCAGCCCCACAGCCAGAGCCCCATGAGCCTGAGTCAGCTGACCTGGGCTCTGAGACTCAGTGCCACGGGTTTTTTAATCACAGTGTGTGTAGACATACCCAAAGTATCCTTAGTGCATAGACCAGTGGTTCTCAAACTGGGGGTCGTGACCCCTCAGGGCGTCACAATGTTATTACTTGGGGGATCGCGAGCTGTCAGCCTCCACCCCGAGCCCCGCTTTGCCTCCCGCATTTATAATACTGTTAAATATAAAAAATGTGTTTTTAATTTATAAGGGGAGTCACACTCACAGGCTTGCTGTGTGAAAGGGGTCACCAATAGTCTCTGCCACACACAGAGGTCACAGATCTTCAGAGGAACATTTCATACCCACTAAAAATGCACAAGAATGTATGTGAGAGGGGAGAAAATACATGGTAAATAAGTGGAAGGCAGCATGACCTTGTGGCTAGAGGTTGGAGTCAGGAGACTTGGGTTCTGGTCCCTGTTCCAAAGATTTTATAATCTAAATAGACATGACAGATAAAGGGTGGAAGAAAGAGAGTATTATTATCCCGATTGTACAGCTGGGGAGATCAAGTGATTTGCCCAAAGTCACACAGGGAGTCTGTGTCAGAGCAGTATATTGAGCCCCGATCATCTGATTCCCAGTCCATTGCAATACCAGACCATACACATAGAGCTACAGCTGAGTAATTAAAAATGATCAGAAGAATGCATTCACGGAAACTAGTCAACATGCAAATATTCTATGAGCTGAGAGGGACTGAGTACATCAGAGACAGTTGGCAGAATATCGCTGATAACACATTATCTAATGTATTCGAATTAGGAGTTTTCTGATATCAGGCTTTGTATTGCAGAAATCAGTAAAGTTTTTAGTCTAGCATCCAAGAATAGCCTTCAGGGGCAAGCTTTGGAGAATAGCACAGCGGCCTCAGCAATACTAGCGCTGGGTTTAGGCAGTGTGAAAAACCAAGGAAGACAGTTTCTCCATCTGTCCCTATAAAAATATGGTATAAAAAATTCCATCTGAATTTATTTTGCATTCAAGTGATACATCTTTCTGCATTTCACCAGGAAAACGTCCAAGGGATGTGACAGGTTTATTTTTAGCCTCTCTAATCTTTACAGACTATGGCGGCAGATTGCGGCCCATCCCGAGCTTCCTAAACCTGGCCACTGCTAAAAAAGAATGGGTTTGGATCAATTGTTACGTTGCAAGGATATGGAGATGTTCTTAACAGCTAACCCACTGCAGCTATAGGAAATTTGATCATATGCATTTCATCTCAGTGTCACATATAAGTGGAAGATACATTTGTCAAAGGGTAATACATTCAGAATTAACAAGAAGAACTTGTCAGGTTTTGGCTGCAACCACTAAAGCTAAAGCCTAGAGCAAAATAAACTGTCAGCTCAGAGCTTTGTTAAAAGGATTAAACTCATTCTTGGGGGTGGAGCTGTGGAAAAGCTTTTAAGCTCTGTATTTACACCTGAAAGGTTTTAAACTGGGATTCTAACAGCTGATGTTCAACAACATGTTTAAAAAACAACTCTCCCAACCCTGCTAGCGGGACAGTTATAGAACCAGCTATATTGTGAATTGTGCACTGAGAAATTCCACAAATGCTGGATGTTGAAGATTATCACTAATTATTGGCTAGGTTTTGGCATCTACTCAAATTGCTGTAGAATCAGTAACTGTTTTGTAAGTTACTCTTATTACAAAGTTAATATAGTAATTGCTTTGCACAGTGGCAGTATAGTGGCTCATAAAACCTTGTATTCAGGCTCCGCATATACATCTGCATATGTTTTACTTTAAGCATACAAACCATCCCATTGACGGTAATGGGTCTACCTGCATGCTTTAAGTAAAGCATGTGAGTGTTAGCAGGACTGGGACATTACATAGCAACTTTCATGTAGGGATCTCAAAAAGCTCTTCTCAAATTAAATTACATAATTAAGACCCACCATACATTTGTGGGTCAAGTAAGCACTGTAATACTCATTGTGTAGATGGGGAAGCTGAGACATGACAGAGGTGAAGCAAGTTGCTCAAGGCCACTGAGTGAGACACTGGTAGCAGAGCCATAAATAGAACCCAAGAGCCCTGACACCACCTTGCCAATTGGCTGGAGACTTGCTTTCATCGCTAGGGATGCCTTGGCCTCAGTCAGTCCCTGGCCTGTCTGAGGAGACAACCAACAAGAGCATTGCCATGCTAGTAACAAATGTGGCAATTGTTTGTGCAGTGTGGACACTGGGCCAAGACAAACAACCTCCTCTCAAATAGGCCACCAAATTGGTTGTCAAATGGTTCGAGCGCTTGGTCCCAATGGACCTGGAACCTGGAAGTGAAAACTCCATGGTCTTTCATTGACAGCCCCTTGAGTCATCCTTAGCCACATTCTCTATGATAATAGATAAAATATTATTTTATTTATCCAAATGTCCCGTGAGACCCAGATGCTTTCAGATGAAGAGAGTTTCCAACTAACAAAGGAAGTCAGTTAGCGAAGGCTGCATGGGCCCAATTTTGTAGGAGTGGGCTGAGGGCTCTCAACTGCCCCTAAAGTCAATGGAAGTTGAGGGCACTCAGCACCTTGCAGTACTGGGTCCCATTTGCCTTAGCAGTGTGTAGTGAAGAAGAGAGCAGGCTGACTTGGCAGACTAGATGGCTTTGCTGAGGCAAACGTATTAATGCATGAGACTTAGCAGGTCGGATAGGCACAAGGTGGCACCACTTGATTGGGAGCAGAACACTTGGAGTCCAATCACAGCTCTGCCACTGAACTGCCGTGTGACCTTGGGTAAGTCCCTTACCCTCTTTATGCCTTTGTTTCCCTCCATACTTAGCCTGTCTTGGCTATTTTGATTGTAAGCTCTTCAGGGCAGGGACTTGTTCTCAGTAAGTTTTTGTCTAGTCAGTGCCTAGCACAGTGGAGGCCCCAAACTTGGTGTGAGCCTTTAGGCATTACTATGATAAAATATTCATATTGCTAAATAATCAGAAAAATAGTAAACTGGTGCAATGGTAATAGAAGAAAAAAAACAAGAGTTGGGTTGTTTTGTTTTTGGGTTGGTTTCTGAAGCCAATCTTGGTTGACAGAAATTAGTTTGTCCCTGCTGTTAGAAAAGACGCCACATCGCATCATCCTTTCTGATGCTCGGTCCCTGGCTGGTGAGAATCAATCAGGTCTCCTCCCTACTTTAATGACGACGTACTGGATATTACATAGTGTCACTCCTTCTCCCAGCCCATACAATTACCCCTCCTGCCATTTCCGCTGTGCCTTTTCAAAACAAAACACAAAACACTGACTTAATCATGATGAGTGCTGTGCCCACGCTGAAATATCAACACGCCCCTAGTGACCGCCCCAGCCATGTAATTAGGTTTGTCGCTTTCATAAAAAAGAAGTGTAATTATGGTTTGGAGAGCCTGGGTATCAAAGCCTGCCATTCTCGAAAGTCCTCTGGGGAAACAAAGAAGGAGAACTACTTATTGATTTCATCCTTCTGATGATGACATGCAGGAATGTTGCTTGAAAACAGGACCCGGTTGCTTGAATTCACCAGGGCTCTCAGCGGTGGAAGAGAGAGACAGAGAAGCTGTTTCTTGTGTTTAAAGAAAAAAAATAGAGAGGAAAAGAAAAAGAGAAAGAGGGCAACAGTCTCGGCTTTCATTATAAGCACTGTTATATCAACAATGGCGAGGGAACAAAGGAAGCCATTTCCACTAGTTCCTGCTTCAATTAGTTATTTGAACTAGTGAAGATTGTGCCACTTTATCTCCCCCTTGTAACATGATCATTGTATTTTACATCTCATGAGAAAACAGGCAGGCCAGAGGCCATTATCTGGCTCGGTGTCATACATCACAGGAGATAACATCGTTATTCATGTCAAGAGGGATGATCAAGGTCTTCCTGTTTTATCAGCGATTAGCCAGGAAAGAAAAACTGCTGCTGCTGCTGCTTTTGGCAGGTAGCCAGGCGCTGTATGAGTATTACCATATCAGTGCAGTTAGGGGAGAAACCAGCGAGCATTACTCATGGTGCAACTGTGCTGTGCTTTACAGCCAAACCTAAATGGCTCTTTAAAAACATTAAAACCCTGGCTGATAGGGAGGATGCTGCATTTTCATTAGCTGACAGCAGCATCAGGTGCCCTCTTGGAGCAGAAGGCCAGAGTCTGCTCTGACTTGTACCACTGACATATATCGCCATTGACTGTAGCAGAGTTCAACCTGATTTACACCAGTCAGAGCGAATGGACTCCTGGAATGGGTTTTGGGCACCCAGGTCACTTACGCGCCTTTAAAAATCTCAGGCAGAATCATTATGCTGTTCCCTCCACCTATCTCAAACTAATGCCAAAATGGCTATCATAGGGCCCAGTTCTGCCCTCACTCACACAAGGTGACACCCCATTTTGTTCTGGGGGGGTTGCACCAGCTTTTTAAGCCAGGGCAGAATTTAGCGTCTCCCTGTGCTATTTACTTATTTATTTTGTTTTGTTTTCTCAACACCTACCCCAGACTCAAAGCCCTTCACTAGTGAAAATGTAGCATTAAATACCAGATTAAAATATTACAGCTCCTTTGCTAATTGGACTAACCCAGAGCAACAGCAGAACTAACCCACCATATCCCAGCCAAAAACCCACTGGGAGTTTGAGCTTCAGCCTACCAACCAACCATGCCTCAAAATGTTTTCAGAAAGAAAACTGTTCAGACGTCTTTGGCCTAAAAGAAATATGAAATGAAACCAAAGAAGGCCATTCTACAATTTCTTCTAAAAGTAACCCTAGTGCTAATCTGCCACTCCTTGAATCAAGGAATCCTTTCCACTAACTTCAATGGACTTTGGATAGCAACAAGACCTCACACAAAATCAGAGCCTCAAACTGTTCGGGGAGAAGGACCTGGTGAGCAGGGCCGGTGCTACCATTAAGGCAAACTAGGCGGTTGCCTAGGGCGCCAAGATTTGGGGGCACCAAAAAGTGGGGCCACCAATTTTTTTTACAGCGTTCCTACGCCCCCTCCCCGAGCACGCAGTCGCCGCTCCACTTCTCCCGCCTCCCAGGCTTTCAGTGCCAATCAACTGTTTGGCGCCGCAAGCCTGGGAGGGGAGGAGAATTAAAGCAGGGGTGGCGTGCTCGGGGAGGAGGCGGAGCAGAGGTGAGGAGCTGCCACACGGCTCCCCGGGGTGGGGAGCTGCCGCGGGGGGGGGCGCCTCAGGGCGGGGGGGGTGGGGAGCTGCCGCAGGGCTGGGCGCGGGGGCGCAAGGTGGAAGTTTCGCCTAGGGCGCAAAACTTCCTTGCACCGGCCCTGCTGGTGAGGCATTTCCTTCCCCCTCCCATTCAGTCACTTGAGAGGGAGATCAGTAGTGTACTACTGCAGAGTCAGTACAAGGCTCAGAGGTCCTAAGCAGTCACTTGCATTTCTTACACAATTCTGGATAGTCAATTTAAAATTGTTAATAGAGCACCACCAGCCTTTTAAAAATATACACACATTAACCAGAAGAACTTATTAACACAAGGTATTATAGAAGTAAAATTCTTAGCAGGATTCACATAATATGAACCAGAAAACCTGCAGTTACAGTATAGAAAATAAAAGTGTATAAAGAGATATAATCTCTTGTGATTTGGGGCATAAAATAACCGCCTGGAGTTGGGAAGAAATTGCCCCATGGACACATTAGCACATAATTTTCCACTCAGTGGGTTTTATATCTGCCTCTGATTCAGCTATTATTGGCCACAGAAATAGAAACATAGGAATTACCATATCAAATAAGACCAATGGTCCATCTAACCCACTATCCTTGGTATTACGAATATGCTAATAATAATAAAAAATCATGAACAAAAAAATTGTTAAACTTGGGGATATGTAAAATGAAAAAAATACTGAACCACAGTTTCCCTTAAAAAGGAGATAAAAAATTGAAAGTGACTCAGCAAAGATGAGTCAGAAAATTAGACTGTCACAGAGTTAGTTCAACGGAACTTCGTATGAAGATCCTGAACTGGTAACACCAGAGTATTCATCATTATCACAGAAGAGCCCAGACACATCTGAATCATCATCAGGAGATGGCGTGGGACAGACACTTCGGCGAGTTTATCATGAGGAACTTAAGAATATCAGATGTTCTTCCATCTGGGTCATGAAAGAGAAGCATTTCTATTGTCAGTTTGAGCTGATGAAGGCACTGTAAGAGCATGCAGCTGGGGTCCTCTTTAAAGGTCATGCAGTCAAAACAGTTCATGCAGACACGGAGTACTTTTTTTTGTTGTTGTTGGTAAGTTGTTAGAGTACAGGACTGGAAGTCATGTGCAGTGGGTTCTATGCCTGGCTCTGACACTGACCTTGGACAACTGATTTCAAATGTTTGACTCTCATTTTTCCCATTTGTAAAGCACTTAGCTACCTCACTGGAGTGCGCTGAGGGTTAATTAAGGTTGTGTATGGGGCACAAGCCCAGTAGAAACTATGTTCCAAAGACCTCAAAATGTCATTATAGAAAGGAGAAGCTTTTCCCTGCATGATGAAGCCTATCATGCACTAAATTTCCATGTGGAAGAGCTTAGCAGACCCTGAACAGACCACAATGACAGAAAGATGAAGCTCTACAGCAAGGGACAGGGCCATGTTACAAAATCCATATTTGGGTCTGGGTTTTCATCTGTTGTATTAAAAAGAGTAGCCAGAAGTCCCCCTACAGCAGAAAGTTCTTCACTCACATCTCTGCAAAGGTCTCCTTGCAGAGTTCCGTTTGAATTTTTACCATTCCAAAGGGAGGGGTTTGCATCTTTGCAAAGTTGGGAAGGGGGTGGCTTGCAGACTCCATACATCCCATATATCCACAGGGAAAGAAGAAGCCAACTGTGCAGATCCTGGAAAGCACTACAGTGGCAGTACAGCTTTCCTGTCCCAGCACAGCAAGGACACAGATTTTTCAGTAGTGGGCTGGCTGGCATTTGCAAGCCTCACCGACAATGCAATTTGAAGAGGATGGGTGCCACAGCTACCCTGGGATGAGGAGGGAGATCCAGGGGGAGAGGTTGCGGGGTGGGGTTGGAAGAAGGTACAGTGCTGTAAGCTGTAGCAGTCAGGACCATTACGGTGTAGTGTCACTGGGTAGAAGTAATTCTTGGGGATAGTGTGGTAGAACTCCAGTACAAGGGAGATTAAATACATTTTCAGGACAGCAATAGAATAATATTGCACTGTAGAAATTGCACAAACCATTTCTAACCAAATGCATTTTTTTGCGTGGGTTTGCAGTGAAAATTAGCAGCACCAGTTGGGTTTTTTATCACTACGCTAGGATTGCTAAAGTTTCCATGAAGATACCGTTTTAAGTACCACCACCCGACACAAAGCCTGCTCCAAAAGTTATGAAGCAACTCCTGGACATGTATATGGAGGAAGTAAAGTAACATCTCTGTATCTGAAGGCAAAGTCTTTGCAAATGCCACAGATTTGAGAGCTAAGAGGTGTGACAGCACCCTTCAGTGCCACCATCAGCATCCTGCTCTCTCTCTTCCACAGCAAGAGTGGTCTGTTCAGCTTGACCAGTTTATAAGCTTCCTTTTCTTGGATCTCGCCATCTGCAGTAACTCAGTTTCCCTGATAGGGGTCAGATCATTTCCTGCAAATAATACCCTTCTCTCGACTTCCATTCCTTTCTAACTTTCATCAGTTTCCTTTATTTTTCTTTTCCCCCTTGGCTCCCCACCCCACACCCACCCAGAATTTATATGATCAGTGAATCTGTGTGCTATTTCTGACCAGGAATGTGCGGTGTGATCCTGTGACATGCTGGGCACCTGCTACTATACACTGAGCATCTTAGCAGTCACGAGTGTCAAGGGTCAGGCTCCTGGAAAAAGCTTAGTGAAGATTCTGCTGTTTCACACCATCAGCTTCATCACCCACTATCCAATCTAGCGTCACCACAGATTTACTTTGTCTGGCATCTTTCATGCAAACCATATCCACTTGACAGAGCTAAATAACACTATTACAGAGCAAAATTACCAATAATGGTGAGGGAGAGAGAAATTAAGGAGGTGTAAGTGAAGAAAGAAAGGTATGTTGTGTGCCAGGATTTGAAATGAGCTGAAAAGTTGATGAGGCAGTGAGATATGGGAAGGCTGTTTCAAAAAACAGAAGTAATAAGAAATAGATCCCCGGTGCTCACTGCCAAACAATTCATTTTCTATGCATTGAAAAAGCTTCTGAGCTCGATGTCAGGAATTATCCAGGCTGGAAGAGGATGCCAGAGAAAGAAAACAATGACATGGACCTTATCTTCAATAAGAACTCAGGACGAGGAACAATAAATTGCCAATCTAATAAGCAACTCCTGCCCTCTCCTTGGAGGGTGTAGAGGGCTTGCTGGCAGTGGATGTGGTGTTGCAAAAACGCCAGGAGCCCACACAAAAGATCTATACTCATGCAGCTATTCTCATTCTACAGTGCCATAGAAATGGGGGTTAGGAACAGGACACGGGGTTGGCAGATGCAGGAGTTGGACAGTGAATCTTCCCATTGAAAGGGCGTGTACTGGCCATAGAACAGAGATTGAGGAACTACTGCAACAGCAACTACAGAGTGGCCTGGAGGGAGGGTGTTCTTGGCAGGCTTCCCCTGAACTGAGCGCTAGGCCTGGGGAAATCTGACTCAACCTCTGAGTATCTGAGGACAATTTCCTTCATCAGCCGTCACACATCATGACATTAACCCGTTTTGCTCACACTTGCCTGGATACTTGATGGCTGGAACATTTCAAAAGTTAGCAGAGCCACTGGCTTAAATTGCTCAGCCTTCACTTCGTTCTGGACTTGAGCTCTGAAGGACCCATTCCAGAATAAAGGTGTTTCACACTTCAGAGACAAACAGACCATGTGTACTACTGGTGGGGTTTCCTGTTCTGAATAGTTAAGTCTAAAAGAAACTTTAATATACTGTCTACAAAGCTCAAACTCTCCCTTCTATTTGCATCCATAGAATATTTTTTTTAAGTAGATCTACATCATACACAGACTGGTCTATGTGCCTTTAGCCCCTGCATCTTGTATTGCCAACTCGTCGACTCACAAGCTAAGCAATGTTGGTCCTTGGATGGAAGCCCTCCAAAGCACATAGGTGTTGCAGAAAGGTGGCAGTTTTCCTTCGAAGTCCACACTAACCCCAGCAGGATGTTAGAGGCCCCTGTGCTGTTGGAGGCATCATCAACTAGATGAAACGTAACCACACTTCTGACCACTTTAGGTGATTAAAGATTCCCTAGAACTTTATCCAAGAGTTGAGATATTAACCCTGATGTCTGAGCCAAATTCCATAGTGGATAGTTACACCCTTAAAACTCCCCTTTAACCTCAAGTGAACATGGTATTCTTCACTCCCTGTTCTGCAGTGGTTGCATTTCAGTGGTGGGTACATGATCTTTGTGATCTAGGCCAGATTGTGAACCTCTTACACACATTGACGTCAGCAGGTCTATTCCTATGACTAACTGCTCGCCAATATGAGTGAGAGATTTCATACTCTAGCCTTATGTTCTCCAAAATATCAAGCTCCAACACATAGAATTCCCCCTCATTGTTCTTGATTCTGCATTCAAAGCATTATCCTGTCTATTCCATACTTACACTACATAGGTCAACATCAGTAACTCATACTATCACTTTGGCTCAGCTAATAACGGAGAATCTACACAAACAATGGCCATGTGTTAAACCACTGCAGAGTTATCTATAGTTTGCTTATATATAGACTGCGATGACAGTATTAGAGAGCAGCTGGACAAAATAAAGTCTGGTGAAAAATGTTTTAAGTGGAGATTGTTTATACAGAATTTTTAGTGCCGATAATAAAGTTGGCATTTGTTAGCATGATACATAAGAGTTCTAAAAAATAAATTCAAAGCAGCTATTATTTTGTGACAAGACAGTCATAATAACTCAATGACACTTAAAAACATACTCAATCGGATATATTAATGAAGACATTCCCCAACTTCTAAATTAACGATATTGATTAGATCTATGTAATGAGGAAGGATGAGATTTCAATTTGAGTGTTAACCTGATTGCTGAAATAATTTAATGCAGATGAAAACATTTCCAATTACATTCTGGTCCTTTCAAAATGTTGACTTTGAAATACTTTAAGGGAATATTAAGATCTGAAATAAGATTATTTTGAAGTCCTCCCCAGCTTGCAATCTACAGGGAGATATTTGCTTAAGGATTTCTTTTAGAAATTTTACTACAGGTATCCCATATATACAGATATGTGGACCCAAATCTGATCTCACTGAAGTCAATGGCAAAACCTCTGACCATAAAAGTTCCCTACTTCATAGGTTATACATGAGTTTTTTGAGAGGAGTCAGCAGCATCTCTCACTCTTTTCACACAGATTGGCAAATGATTCTGTATTGTAATTTCTTAGCAATAAAGCAAGACAGCCAAGAATGGGAAGAGTCTGGGGTGAAAAACCCTGTTATTTTAGCAATGAAGAATGAGACATGCAAAATCCTTCTTCTAGTCTGTAATTAAGTAATTATTTTACTCTCTAAAACATCATAAAATAAATTACTTAATAATTCCCTTACAAATTTGAATATGGACACTGGGAGAGAAAAGGTTTGTCTTTAAAATTGTACATATGGGGGGAGGGGGAAGAGCACTGCTTAATCTGCATCTGTGAAGCAGGAATACAAATTTAACAAATCTCCTAAACCTGTGTTTGCTGAGGAGAGTCATAATGCCCTGAGATTAATTAGCATGAATAAAAATTATGGAGAATGACAACAAGGAACCTTGATTCCCTGTTTGCTATTTTCTCACTCTTCTCTGTGTTGGTTCTCCTTCAGTTTAATTTGGAGTTAGTTCATGAAATAGAAGAGCCTACAAATAATTACAATCTAACTTCCTGTTTTATCTGACTTGCCCATAATAAAGTACTTGAAAATAGTGCAATCCAGAATCAAGTGTTGTTTTAATGCACCTAACCAAGACTTCTAATCGATATGTTAGCAATGCATGCTTGCTCCATTAAAATTCCTTACGCCTACATCACTGACAGAACTATTCCTCTGGATTAGGTGATGCAATGTGGTAATACACCATGACCAAATTTTGATCTCTGTTACGCTGCTGTAGACCTGGAATAACTCTACTGATTTGCACTGGTATAAATGAGATGGGAATCTACCCCCTAGGGCTTGTCTATACAGCAATTGGAGTGTGTGACATGCTGGGATGTGAATCGACAGCTCTCCAATCACTCCACCTTAATGGCTGGGTGGACTCTGCTACTGCACACCAAAAGTTCCACAGTGCACTTTGATCTACTGCAGAATGAGATCAAAGATCACTACAGAAGGTCCAGTGCACAGCAGCAAGGCCCACATGGCCATTTAGTAGGCAGCAAACTAGAGCGCTGTAGACTCACGCCAAGCTTGCTGCACACTAAATCACCGTATAGACAAGACCCGGTCTCTCACCTTGAGACACTGGCATTTAAATCTTGCTAGTGTTTAACAAGGGGAAAAAGAAGTCGGTGATCATCCTCTTCGCCGTTTGAGCACATCGTGAAAGCAGTGCTCGGCACTTGACACACAGGGCAGCATAATTGGAAGTCCTTGCACAGGAAAGACGTGGGACTGGAATAGCAGGGTGTTTCAAGCCAGCACTGAGCAGAATTGGCAGAGCCAGCTAGAGAAGTCTGCACAGTGCTTGTTTGTATTAAGGTAAATTTTCCTGTTCGTTACCACAATGCAAATTCATTCCCTGCAATGGGCCACGTGACCAGTTATAGCTGGGTTCAGCTAACAGGCCAGATTCTGCTTTTTCATCTCCTTGCTTCTTTGTGCTTGTCTGCTGATGCAAAGCAGCCACGAATCCAGCTTAATGGTAGCGAAACTAAGGATTTTGCCCAGGATTGGGGGGGGGGGAATCCCTAGATAGTGAAGGATTAGCTTAGCAGCTTCTACACCTTTTTTCTAAATCCCACCCCACTCACCCGCAGTGTAGGAGGCATGGATACACAGCCAACCCTCTGCTACCAGACAGCCTCTTGGGGCTGTTTCCAGATGGTGCAATTTAGATAGGGTGACCACACAGCAAGTGTGAAAAATCGGGACGGGGGTGGGGGGTAATAGGAGCCTATATATGAGAGAGACCCAAAAATCGGGACTGTCCCTATAAAATCCGGACATCTGGTCACCCTACATTTAGAGCAACTGGGAAGCCACAATCAAAACTGTAGCTAGTGTTCCATTATATGTATAAACCCTAGATCTAGGAAGCCAGCAGATAACATAAGCTCTCTAGCTCTCCTCATAGTTGAAAAGCTCGGCTCAATGTGGTATACATGATATTGATATTCTTCCAAAAAATCTCACTAACTTTTTTGGGAGGGAGGGAGAGAGAGGGAGTCTTTTTTGTTGAGATTTCAAAATATATGGTCTGTAGTCAGAGGAAAATGTATTGGCAAAATTTGTGGCACATCAGACAATGTGCTCGTGAGACATGGGACTTTGAAAAATTCCTCTAAAGATTTGTTGTAGGGCCATGTCTCAGAACCTGCTAGACCTAGAAACTTCAAAATTTGTTTTATTCATGAGTCCTTGGCTAGAATCAGTGCACAGGATTACTTTGGATAAGGTCAGATCCTTATTTACTACATTTTTTTTTAAAACATTCACATACTTCATCAGGTCACAACAGACCAACTTTGCCTAAGGTCTGTCACAGTTTAGTAGCTGTGCAGGTGCAGGGACATGCTAGTAGCACGTCTACGCTCAATTAGCTCTGTTTCAAGGAGATTAATACCTAGTCTTCCTGAGTAGCCAGTGGAATTTGCATTTGATCCACTTGGATTTAAGGAAAGCACAGACACCACTGGCATAGAGAGTGCCTGTAAGCGTCATCAGCCAAATCACTGATGTACAGAAAGGTTACAAACATCTGTACAGGTGGCAGAGTTTGTAAACTGACAGCTGAATGGCTCGGATCCTTCTGTTGGTACAGGCTGCAGAGTCTGAACTGTCAGCCAAAGCACCTGAATTCAAGGAGTTTACAACCTCCACTGGTTAGGCAGCAGAGTTGGTAAATTCCACCGGCTGCAGCACAGATTCAAGAAGGTTACAGACACCACCAGGGCAATATTGGCGAATACTATGAGGTCTCATATTTCATTCAATAGTGTGAGTCGCCTGTACACCGCATCTATAACTACAGCAACATACTGTGACGGATTTGGACATTTCCTACAACATCCTTGAACAAAACTTGTTGAATTAAGTTTAAGTAAATTAGGAGTTCATTGTACTAAATGCAAAGGTTATATATTATTGTGGGCCAGGACTGTATGTCACCTCTCTAGGGGGGGATATGTGATGTGAGCCCTGGGAAGTGTTAGGAACTTGAAAGGACTGTATTGAACTATGTGCCAGACAAGAATGGATTTTTGGGACAAACAGTGTCAAGTGGTTTGCCTGGGGAATCTCTAGAGGGAGGTGAACGTTAATGTACCCCCTCCCCAGTTATGCAAAAGCCCAGCGTTTGGAAACAATGCCCTGAGGAGGGGGTCACCAAAAAAAGAATTAGATAAATTCATGGAGGTTAGATCCATCAATGGTTATTAGCCAAGATAGTCAGGGATGCAACCCCAGGCTCTTGGTGTTCCTAGAACTCGGACTACCAGAAGCTGGGATTAGACAACAGGGATCACTCAATTGCTCCGTTCATTCCCTCTGAAGCATCTGGCACCAGCCACTGTTGGATACTGTACTAGATGAACCATTGGTTTGACTGTATGGCCATTCTTATGAAGGACTGACTCCTGCCAGAGCCTGAGATTGGAACTGGAGGGTGGTCTCTGGTAAGCTTATAGGTTCTTTTACCGTTTTGAATGTTTTCTCTGTAATGCTTTCACCAGTGCTTAATTTGTGCCAGGGCTTGCCAGGACTGAGCCCTGGCACCTCTAGGCTTGGCAGTTCATAGCCCTGGTACCTCTGGGCTTGGCAGTTCAGAGCCCCGGCACCTCTGGGCTTGCTGCATCAGTTATGAATGCAAAAACATTGCTTGAGCTCCGGCACCTCTTTCATTACAAATTAAGCACTGGCTTTCACCTTAAGAATAATTGTGCTTGCTTAGAAAGGGCTATATAGTAACTTTTAACTGCTGGCATTTTCAGGTGTTCATAGCCCCCAAAGAGAAAGCAAAGTGCAGATGCTGGTCTTTTAGGCAGACTGGCTTGCTGGGAATATTGTAGACAGAGAATTATGCAGCCTGAAAATAACCCAGCCAGGAACAAGAGAGATGTGGTCTCTACCCACGAGAGGTGAAGGCTGAGGAGCGGAGTGCCTAGCGGGAGTACAGAGTAAGAATCCAGGTGCAGATGCCCTGAACTCTGACACATACATTTCCTTCTGATGAAGAAAAAACAGAAAAACCTGCTTAGATGGAACTCTGTTGTGAAACTCCAAAATAGACTGGAAGTCCCAAATTGCTTCCATGCATTTCAGTGGGCGTTCACGCTCCCTATAATGAAAACTTCACTTTGCTTATTGTACTCCATGATAACTGGGTTTCATGGTTTGTCTCCTTCAAATACAGCAGTTATTAGTGGGCCCCACAAACCCCCTGACACAAATTCCATGGTAAGCTCATTTCAGCCCTGCTGCACTTCCAACTCCCCTGGCTCCCTTGCTGCAAACTGCACTTTAGCTCTGGCTCCCTGACCTCTTCCCTGGCCGGTTCTATAGAACAAAGAAGGGAGCAAACACTGTAATCCAATGGATTCCCCCTTATAGGGAAAGGTGCAAAGCAAGAGGCAGCAGCAGGGAGATGGAAGACAAAATGCTGGGCGCCTGATTCTGCAGCAAAAATGTTGAATTCTGTGGGAAACTTAGAAAAATTCCAGGGCCACACAATGACAGGGTCCATGAGGCAGTTTACACCTCACGGGGTCATTGCTTAGGACATTTTGCAGACTCAAACCAGTCTTGGTTACACTCAGAGCTTGTCTATGTGAGGACATCTACCAGCATAAATTATACCAGTATCATTACACTGTTCTAGTTAGGAGACAGATTCAATCCGAGCAGAAGAGGAAGGAGGTATAAGAGAAGTTGCCAAGAATCCCCACGGCTTGATCTGGTTACAGCTGCTGTCAGCAGAGAATGAAAATATGGAGCCTGGTCCCCTGCCACCACTAGTGTAAATCTAGACCAGCTCCTCTGAAGTTAATTGAGTTTATGAATTATGTTTCTTTAACAAACAGAAGTCAGCCAAATCCTGTACATTTTCCTTTTATGGAATCTTACCTGCCAGTTTCTAACTTCTCTCTGAACCTTTGGCAGTTCCCCTGGATTATGCCAGCTCTTGTCTCTTTCCCACTGCCCATTCTCAGCCTCCACACTGGAATTCAGCTGGCAGAAGCCGAGGGAAACTTTCATTACGTTTGCTATTCTATCACAGGACCCATTTAGCTCTCCCTACAAGACAAGGCGCCGTATACATTTCAGAGGCATGTTCTGGGATCTTCATGCACCATTTAAACCGGGTCCCTCCCATCGCATCCTTGCTCCATGCCCAAAGTACTTGAACAGATACAGCTAAGCCTAGACTGGCCCTGGCATAATTCCAACACCATTCCAGGCCCACACAGAGACCTGACCCATTTTACACCTTATCCCTGCCCCAAGCCCTGGCAGGTCTGTACTACAGTTGCTATGCTTCCAAGGAAACCTGTGTGAAATTCCCTTCATTAACCAGTCTCTGGCAGTCCATCAATTGATGAGTGATGTGAGGCCATGCATTTCCCCTGAATAAAAGATCTCCCTGACTGAGAGCCGGAAGCAGGAAATCTAGATTCTCTCTTCTGCATTGCAGAGTCACGGCTACCCCACTAATCTAGGGTTCTGCCAGACACCCTATGCTTTAGGCACCCTCTATGTTTAGTCCATGCTGCCCAATTTAACTCACTGGTTTATCTTCCCTATAAATGAGTTGCCTGAAAACATCAGCCAGCCAACCACCTGATTTCCCTGATCTTTATTTGCATTGTAATGGTGTGCAAGGTAAATTGCCACCAAACCAGATGGGTTAAATTTTTCCTGACCTTGCAATTTCAGTGATCAGGTAGGCTCTTCACTTTGCAGCTGTCAGCTTCCTTGACAAGCAAATTGATGCTGCAAATAGGAAAAACAACAAACAGGAGAGGGGGAGGTAATGACAAGCCTTTTCCTGTCTCGCCCCAGGTGAGCATTGTAAATTGGCAGCAGCATTCAGGGAGTCTCCCAGGGTTGTCATGCAGCTATATGATTATTATACAAGCATCCTAGCACTGTTTTCACCCATACTGTATAATTAACCCCTTGGAGCCATTGAGTCTGGCACTTTCGCTCTTAGGCCCAATGTCAAAAAGACAGCGGCATGAAATCCTAACCACCGCCATCAAAGGTTTAATTGTATGCAATTTAGGTTTTCACGGTTTATTACATATTGGAGCTTGCTGTAGCCTTCCCTGTTATCATGCCGCAACATGCAACAAATCAGTGTAATCTCCAAAACAGCACATTGTCTCACAAGAGTCCTTTCCCCATAGCATCGATATTTTTAAACAGTCTAGACTAGAAATTGAATAGGAAGAGGTGGAGACTGGGTTTGAGGGATACACGTGTAGCTCCTTAATTGTCCAGCACTGATACATTCTTGTTTTAAACTCCTGGAGTTGTTTGGAGCACCCAAAGAGGGCAGCTGACAGCTAAGATTTTTAGCCGTTCTTGGCTCTAAATGTTTTTAAAACTTTTATAAAAATGCAGATTGTTTTCCCCACAATCCACTTGCTGGCACCTGATATTTCTGTTGTGTCAGCAGATAAATGGACCCACCAGAGATCCAAGGTTAGGTAACAAAAGGTAAATGTTTATTCATATTCACGCTCACAGAGCAGGTGTCTCCTAGCCTCGCTCACGACTGGCCAGACGAAATCACCTATATTATTATTTATTTGTAATCTGGTAGCTTCCAGAAGCACTGAGTTCAGGCCCCACTGGGCTAGGTGGTGTATGTCAATGTTAACTCTCACACTTCTCACTAATCTCATGACATTTGGTGCTTTATTAAAGCCCCACCTCCTGAAGTCAGATGACAACATGAATCTCTCAGCTTTCATTTACAAAGAAAAATTAAGTTTCTTCATGTTTGTAACACTGCCAGTACCAATCATTAAAAAAAAAATAATCATGAGTTGAGCCTCTGGGAAAAAAACACATGAGCTTGGCTTTAAAAAAAAAAATGAGGTATTTAAAAAATAAACGTTGGATGCTTTTTACTGGTCATCTGGTTTTTGAACCATTAGGGAGTCACGTTTTCAAGCTTCCCTCCACAGTCATGAGGGATAGAAACTTACATTTAAAAAAAAAATTGAGATGAGGTTCTCCTGTCATCAGTTCACTCAAGAAGCTGTGAGAAAAACAAAGTGTCACAAAACTCACAGTAGTCACGAGAATCGTCAACATTAGACTGCAGTAGGCATAGCTATTCTGACATAGGCTCCTTAGTGTAGACAAACCCTTGCAATCTAAAGAGACAAGACAAACAGAAGGTGGGAGAAACGAAGCATTATTGTCTCTATGCTACAGATGGGAACTGAGGCATAAGGAGATTAAATGAAAACCTTCTCACGGTCACACAAGCAATCTACGGCACAGCCAGAAATTGAATTCAGACCTGCACCTGAGTCCTAGCTCAGAAGGCTAGCCTCTCTCCAAACTTTTACACTGACAATGCCAGAAGGAAGCACACAGCAAGGTCACTGAGGGGTCAGACTGTCAACAGACTTTCACCACAACTTGTAACGGAACGTTTTTCCCCATGCAAAAGCAACCGCCCAAAACCAAAAGGCTCATGCAGAACAGAGTGCCTGGTGCTGCAGTGAGCTTTGCTGAGCCAGCTACCAATATTGTATCAAATGTCAAACACTGAGTTTAGTGACCTAGCTTTGCTTAGCTCCCACGTGAAATGGGTCCACGTTATCTTTCCACAAGACTCCCGTCATGCAATAATGCCTCAAGTGATGATACAATGATGGCAACATCACATGGCACATATCTCGTGATGCGACATTTGGTTTGGGACATTTCAGCCCAGAAGTTGACTCCACCCTTCAAGCCTTCCAAGTTAGACCCATTGAACAGCGTGCGGCATGCAAAGGGCGAGGGGAGGGTATTTCAGACTGCACTTCCGAAGGAGACTTATTTGCAGGAATATTAATACACCAGAGAATTTTTCTTATGAAAAAGCACCTGTCCTGATGCTCCAGCCAAACATTTCCCTTCCCCAAATGACCCCATTCCGTGGGGATCCATCAATAAGCCATGTATTAAATGAAAGCGCCTTCTAGGCTGACACAGGGTTAGGTATTAACTCCTGTGTTTTCACAGCCCTTATGGGACCTCTTTCACAAGATACTCACTACGAGTAAGCGCTGCAGGGTAAGATGCTTTAACATCTCCATTAACAGTATGGACGAGTGGGCAAACAGCACTCCGATGGAGTTTATACACCGCATGCAGCCAGGCAGTAAGGGAGGGATTAATGTGGGAGTTAGCACTGAGGAGCCAGAAGGACATCAGCTGGAACCAAATACAGCTCTTCTAAGCACTTGCCTGTCAGAACAGAGATTTCTCCTGGAAACCCAGGAAGAGGGAGGAAGAATGGGGGGGGGAGGGATTCTTTGGGAAAGAGGTTACCTGGTTAATGTTTGGACAAACCAGAATGAGTGGCTAACACAGACAGGCTGGTAATTGGCAATTATGTTGGGCTGGAGAGAGTGACACTTTTTGTGGGGCCTAAACTGATTTTAAAGTCTTAGTTTAGGGATGTACAGACAGCCGTGCTAAGATGCAAACTGCTTATCCACTTTCTCAAACTGTGGCTTGAAAATGAATCCCCTTTAGCCTCATTCTACCAGCAGGGCTGTCAGCTACTGCACCGATCTATGGAGCCCTGAATGGCTTCTTGGTTTTGTTAAATACCGAAAAAAGACCCAGCTGATGAGTTTTGCCACCAGCTGGGTTTTTCAGTTACAATACTGTAGCGTCTTGAGACTCTGTCAGTAAGTTTCATCAGAGTTAAAGGCTCAAGAAATTTGTCAAAAATAAGTTTTAAAAAACCCAACATGCAGATTTCTCAGTCCCCACTGCAAATTTGTCTCACATTTACCACCCCAAGGACTGTTATCTTATATAGCAACCTCCTTTTTCGCTGCCATATTGTTGTAAATCTATGCTCTGCGCAACTACTGCGCTCTCCCTCATGAGTGGGAATGAATAATGCATTCATTACTATACAATGCAAATTCAAACAGCAGAGGAAGCAGGCGGGAGACCCCAGAGGTCACAGAGAAATAATTTGCTTCACTGCCGCTAACCCTGAACTACTTTATTACTTTTGCAGGTGTGGCTGTCTGCTAGATAGAATATCCTTTGCTTCTCCACTCCACCTCCTTCAGGCTACAGTTTGGCTTTATACCAAAAAGCCTATACAATATGCTAGGTGATTAATATAATTAAACAACAGTTGTAACAGGGAAAGTAGTGGTAGGCTGCTGATACAACCTGGAACCCCCTTCATCTCACTCATGGCTCTAAGTGAAGGCAGCTGTTGCTTAGAAGTGACCTTGAGCTTTTTTGGACAGGAGGAGGGGAGTCTACCTGCCACTGTGGAATTTTATGAATCACAGATTGGATTCCAACCTCAGCAATAGTCTGCCACTCGACACCCCGCCTAAAGCCCACCCTTGGAACTCCAGTGCTGCCTGGAATCAGTGGGGCAGCTGTTGGGCAGCTGGAATCAGTGGGGCATTTCTGCTGAGTTCCAACTCATCCATTTTCCACACTTCACAGCCAATGACTGCTCCATTCATTCTGCAGAAAGCATCCTCTCTAGATCCCACTGAGAGCACAACATGCTTCATTATTGCTAGGGCTGGCAGATGACTAATCTGGTTAAGTGGAATGATGCTGTTATAGGAGAGGGGGCTGTTTGACAGGACTGACCACCCCCAAAAGCCCCCAGAAGCCAGGCGAGATGTATTAAGAGCAGTATAACTAGGGATGAGGCAATGAAATGGGCCAAAAGGAAAATGTAGGTTAAATATTGAGAAGATCTTGCTGTTAGGAGTTTTATTAGATTATGGAACAGTCTCCACAGAAAGTTTTGCTAGCACTAGTAAATGTATGAGGAATGGACCCAGAACAGAACCCTTGATCCAAACTCTCCCTCTCCCTTTAAACCTTGAGAAAGTTAGGTGTGGGTCCAATCTTCACTGCTGAAGCCTATCCTAGTAAGAAGCCCAAACCAGACGTCCCCCAAGCTTGTTGTTTGAGTAATACGACACAATCTTCCATCAGCCGATTATATGACCTAAAAGGCTCTATTTTTGAAGATGCAAAATTTCTCAGCCCTGTAGGTGCACCCCGCCCCCCTCCTCTAAATTACTGCTGCCACATGGTATGAAAATCAATGCCAATTAGCCCTCCAAACAAGAGCTAACAACTCACATGCCACATAACCTGGAAGTAATTTTGTTTTTGTTTTACCTCTCAGTCCTGGGATCATTGTAAAAAATTGTTCTTGCCACACAACCTTTCAGTTAAGGTGACCAGATGTCCTGATTTTATAGGGATAGTCCTGATTTTTGGGTCGTTTTCTTATATAGGCTCCTATTATCCCCCACCCCCTGTCCCAATTTTTCACATTTGCTGTCTGGTCACCCTACTTTCAGTTCACATGGCAGGCACCATGGCTGCCTTCCTTTAATACAACAGCTGCCATCTATTTTAAAAAAGGCCAAAAGGAAATAATTAAACTCACAAAATTACAATGTTGTAATTCCAAAAATATATTCAGCATATAACAACCAAAGTAGTCATGATTGCTCTGTTTTCTGTTGCCAGCACTATAAATATACACACACGTGCGCACACTGTGAAATCCAATGTTTCTCTCTAGTTCAGAAAAGGAAGTGTGACTGAGTAGAGTAGTGTTTTGTGGGTATGTTTCACTTTCTCCCTGATTCGTCATAAAACCGTATTACTAACAGCTCTTGGGAAATCACTGCACGCTATTAAAATACCTCTTGATTAACATTAGCTTCATCATACCTTTCTCATCAACGGTGAATAGATATTTTTATAGTTGCATAATGCCAGTAAGCGTCTTATGAGATGACCCTAAAACCCAGATCCGTTTTTTTATATTAAAGCTACACTTTTTTCCTTCTAAAATGAATGTGTTATGCAGAAGAAAGTTTGATAGAGAGAGAAAGAGGATGCACTTTTCTATCATCTTCTATCTCAGTTGAGCCCATCTCCTCCCTAAACCTGAGTGCAATCCCCAGGCCTTTAGTTGAACAGAGCACTTCTTAGGAAGATGGTAAGAAGCTATTAAAGTTTAAAATGCAATCAAGTGCCTGAAAGAGAGGTCATTTCTTCACATAAGTTCAAGCTCAGGCTAAAGTGTGTAGGAAATGGGAGGGGGAAATACATCTCAAGAGATCAAAATACGTCAATGGAAAAAAATTGAGTGACCTGTTAATGGAGGGATAGGGAAAGCTAAAATACCTTAGTTCAGATCATAACGAATGTCACTTTAAGAAAGTACCATGCCCAGGATGGAGAGCCAGGTGAAACTTGGCTTCCAACTTTCCTTGATCCACTGCCACACACACTCAGTGACCTTCAGTACCTCGCTTGTCCTCCTTGGGCACCTCCCTTGACCTCAGTGGGCCCATGTTCCCAGCTGGAGAATTGGGTAAAGGGAAGGAATTGTTGAAAACCAGATGGTGCCTGGGAGCTAAACTCTCCTTCGTTATCATTAATCTTCCAGAATCAAATTCACATCAGTGCAGAGGGTCCACATGTAAAATGAACATCCTGCTTTAAGAGGCAAATCTACCTCACCCCACCAGTGCTACATTCCACTGGCTGAGCTCTAGGAAAATGCCTGGAGGAGGGAAGGAAATGTGGAGGAATTAGAGTGTGCCCTACAGAAACCCTCTGGCCCTGCACATCTCCACGCTCACCCCACCCCGTGTGCACTGCAAAGTATGAATTCTCCAAGGATAGTGGCTCTGGGCTGCACATGGGGATGCACAGCATCCACTTCTTCCCTGGCACGGAGGAACTACACCAGGACCATTGGAGGTGGGGCTGATTTGTGCTTGGGGTTTCAGACATGCCCAGAGCTTTGCAGGGGGTCATTGCACCGGGGTGAATTTCATTCCAAATTAACAGCATGGTGGTGATACTAACACAGCAGTTGACAGTGAACCAATGGAGGAAGAATACGCAAGAGCATATGGAGGGAACCGTCTTTGCTGAATGTCCTTACTCCCTGAACAGGGGTGCCGGAACAATTTAGATAGTGGGGGTGCTGAGAGCCATTGAACCAAACTGTAAACCCTGTATATAATGGGAACCACTTCAATGCAGGGGGTGCTACAGCACCCACCGTACCTCTAGTTCCAGCAGCTGTGCCCCTGAAGTCTAATTTCTGAATCCAGTCTGAACATTAAAATTGGGCCAGATTTGGAAAGGATTTTAGCCCCAAATGTGCTAAGATCTATTGAAAAATCTAACCCTAAACCCACACAAATATCCCTTACCCTTTCATCTAGACACCTCCTTGGTTCTTTGTCACCAGGAACATTTTCAGAGGGAGGCAGTACTCAGGAAATGCTTTCCCTTCTCCTTTCCATCCTCTAATAGTTTATTCAGTCAGCCCCAGCTGTTAGCTGGCATACCTGTCACAGGTTAACCGTGCAAAACTTTGGGCAAGTTTTTTTTAAGTTCTGCCATGAATCCAACTGAATCTTGTACTTCCCTGCACGAAGCAGAGTGAATCAAAGGAAACAACTGGTTCTTCCATGGGTGGAAGTCCGGTAAATTGGACCAGAAAAGGCTGAAGCTCAGATGCGAAGAGTATTAAACTAGCACATTTATACAAGTCAGGTGAACAGTAATAGAACTTGCAGATAGACAACTACTCTACCCAGGACTCCCTTTTGCAATAAGGTGTATTTACAAGCAAGTCCTAGGGCTTGTGTTATTCAGGAGGTCAGACTGGATGATCAAGTGGTCTCTTTTGGCCTTATCTAGGACACTATAAATAGTGGATTACCTATTACTGCAACAACAAACAAGTTGCTCATTTGCAAGTGATCAAATTCTCACAAGGTGTTGGGCCACATTCTCTGCCCTAGTTCCAATGTTGCCAACTCTCACAATTGTAGTGCAAGTTTTGCAACATTTGGAGTTCTTCTTAAAGCTCCAGCTGCTGGAGTCAAGAGATTGCATTAAAAAGAATTCTAGCCCTCACAGCTGCACTTTGTGGAGGTGAAGTGAGTGCAGCCTAAATGCTCAGAAACCAGCAGGCAAAGAAAAAGAACCCAACATTTTTCTTTTAAATCTCATATTTTTGGGACCTAGGGTGACCAGATGTCCTGATTTTATAGGGACAGTCCTGATATTTGGGGCTTTTTTTTTAATATGGGCTCCTATTACTCCCCACCCCCTGTCCCGATTTTTCATACTTGCTATCTAGTCACCCTATTGGGACCAGACTGATGATTTCTGATCATTTGAAGTTGGCCTACTGCAGTTCTGTCCCCTAAGTGCTGTTCAGGTGAAAAGGGGAAGTAATCTGGACACAGATCACCCTTTGAGAATTTCTCGCATGGAAAGGAGCTCTAAACTGGCATCAAATCAGCAGACTGGGCTCCTACGCCAACGTTCCCCCAGCTCCTGTGGCAGGACAAGATCAGGGAAGGGGCAGAGCAGAGTGCAGTACAAAAGCTATGTCTGTACAGATATAGATCATTAATAGATCGAGTGCCAGTAGAGGAGGCTTAACAGCATGAAGCACTGTTCATAGGTTTTCTGGGACCAATCAGCGTTGTTACAGCGCACTGCCAATGGCTTCTGGCATACAGCTCTTTAGCCCTGATCTGCACTTAACAACTTAGGCGGACGTAGCTACATTGCTCAGGAGTATGAAAAATCCATCCCTTGAGCACTGTAGCTATGCTGACCTAACCTCCAGTGTAGACCCAGCTAGGGGGGATGAAGAACGCTAGTTACCACTCAGGGAGTTGGAATTCCCATGGTAACGGAAACACCCCTTCCGTCACTGTAGTCGGCATCTACACAACGGGGCTGTAGTGGCATAGCTACAGCACATAGCTATGCCGCTATAGCATCTGTAGCGTAGATATCGCCTGACATTGAGCTTTTCTATGGCAACTCTCAGCTTGACAGTTGGGCTGCTGCAACTTCCACCAGGGCTGCTGGGGTAGGCTGACAATCAGGGAGCCATAACTAGTAGTAATCGTAACTGAGAGAATCTGCATCCCCGCATGGACAAACCGTCTCAAGCAGCAGGACTGCCGATTGCTTTAGAAACTCAGGCGAAACAGTGAACGGATACATTATTTCACTCAGTTGGAATGGGTGGGGGCTTTTTAACATTTGAATATGGTTAGCAGGATGGCTCCATCTGCCTCCGAGAGAGTTCGGTGACTCATGTGCTTATGGTAAATTCGGTTTTTAACACATCTGCTGTCTGTTTCTATATGTCTATTCCGCACCTTGCACAACAGGGCCCTCATCTTGGCAGGGGGCGCTAGAAGCTGCTTTAAAACAAAACAACAGCATTGGCCCCACCAGCTTTTCAAAGCCTGCTGTTGCTGGTGAGTGAAATTCATGCCAGTGCAAAGCCCCAGGAACCACTAACTCTCCGAGTATGAACAACGGAAACCTGATTCTACACCTTATGCTCATCCAGGCAGGGAAAGTGACCCGCCCGCATGTGCGATCAAAACTCAACCCTGCTCAAAATTTCAGATATCAAAGGCTCACAACAAGCTGCTCTCACAAACAATCTATAAATCAAGCGCCATTTGCCAGGCATTTTCAGTGAATAACAATACAGGGGGGAAATTGCAGAGAGACTGAGGCTCAAAGACATTATTCATCACAAAAGTATTTGCTTAGCTCTGCCTTTAATCAACCTTTCCTTCAGTGATGGTTTTGCTCCATCCAGGGCTGGGAAGTCAGTTGCTATTCATTTAAACATGTTCCATTTCCACTTTTAGGCATTAAATATGCCCTACTGTACGTGGGATAGAAGTTGTGGGGGAACAAAGCACCATCTGCATGGAGACGGAAAATACAGCCATGGAGATGTAGCTAGCTATCTGGCCTGAGGACAGAGATAACCCTTGTGGCTCAGTTTAATTCAATCAATAAGGTCTATCATGAGAAGAAACGTACTGGAAAACAACATTAAATCTGTTAAAACCCCCGCCGCAGATTTCATCGCTGGCTGGAAAGATGAGTCTTCGGGGTTTCGGTAAGTGAAAAGCAGGGTGCAGCAGTGGCTAGCAAGGAAGGCATCTTGGTCTCAGCTCTTCCCCTTTTCCCCAGTTAATTTTAGGCTCCCCCTCCCCTCTTTGAGAAATGTGCTGAGCCGCTCAGCAGGCTGTCTGGAGAGCTTCCTCCAGGCACAAAAAGAGAAAGTGAGAGGAAGAATTTGCAGTGGGTGGAAGGAAAGCTCGCTCTATAAACTGTTAACAGACTGGAACTGGCAGCCAGCTATTGTGCACAGCAGGGAGCCCACTGTCTTACAACATCAGAGGAGAGGTGCCTGACAAACCCAGACAGAAGCTCTATTAGTTATGCCGCTTCAGCACCGTCTCGCATTATCTTCTGTGCAAGAGAGGGGAAGGTAACTGGCAGTTCAAAGGTTAAAGGCACAATGTCCCCATCTTTGTGAGCCTCAATTTAAGGACTGTATTCAAATAGCTTTTTGTCTTCTCCCCAGAATACCCCTGCAGCTTCCCAACTCAGTGAAATAACCACAGTTGAGAAGTCTCCATTCCTCATTCCAGGAGAAGATCTGTTCAGTATATTTCTTTATTGTAATTAATGTTTAAGTGCCAGGTTCCATGAGTGTTATTCAATGTGCATAAAAGTATCAGATTGCAGCCCTAAGCCAGTGGATCTAATAGAGAGATTTCTGATGGGCTGAATTTAAGAGCAGATGGATGTATATATTGTTATTCTACTTAATGTTTAGAATAGACAGTTGGATATAGGATCAGGAGTCCAGAGACTTGGGCACTTTTGTCAGCTTTGACTCCAACTCGTGTAACCATGGGCAAGCCATTTATCCTATGTTTGCCTTGGTTTCCCCTTATGTTAAAGCTGGGATAATAATGCTCACCTCCCTTTCTAAAGTACCAGAGAAGTCATTGGAAGTATCTCCAATGAGTGCTGAATCAAGCCTTTGAGATCTATGGAAGGTAAGTGCTAGGCGAGAATTAGTATGATTACATAGTTTATTGCCACCAGTGTAAAAAGGTAACCTGTGGTATATCTTATCACCACTGCCTCTCCTTGAGCTTTTAAAGCAAAGGCACCCTGTGGAGAAACAACAGTGGCATGAAGGAAAGTAGACTTTTCCCATGGCCGGTCAGACATATTGGGCCTGTTCTTTAAGACAAGCTCATAACTGTCCACACAGAGTACATGTGCACTTGAACACAAATCAAGTAACTGCATGTGCAGACTACCAAAACTGGCTGCTACATGCACAGTTATCCAATTTTCACTCACAGTAACTTAGGGTGACCAGACAGCAAGTGTAAAAAATTGGGACGGGGGTGGGGGGTAATAGGTGCCTATATAAGAAAAAGCCCCCAAAATCAGGACTGTCCCTATAAAATCGGGACATCTGGTCACGCTACAGTAACTGCACGTGCAATCAGACACGCAATTAGGTTCCTAGTGCTTGTAACAATCAGGCCCATTATGTGCCACCAATAGAAAAGTCAGTCCTTATATATTCCTGTTTTGCAGTTTTTCCATTTCATTGATTAAATCACGTGAGTGAATATGGCACTAATGAAAGTCCAGGAGTCTCTGGCTAGAGCTGGAACTAGTTCAGGCAGCACAGTCCTGACTTGCAGAATTCCCAGCTCTTCGAGCTCTGGCTCAGCATAAGCGCTCAGTCGTGCTGAATTGCAATACGTTATGGGGTGGGGTGATTTTGTGCAGGGCGCAAATGGGACCTAAAATGAGGTCAGTCACGGCTACCAAAGGCAATATTCAGGTGTGGCTTAGGGCCAGGGCCGGCTCCAGGCACCAGCCCTCCACGCATGTGCTTGGGGCGGCACCTGGAGGGGGGCGGCGCTCACCTGGGGAGAGCGGGGCCGCGGCCGGGCTCGCCGCCCTCCCCCCGGCACTCCGGCCGGTCGGGGAGAGCGGGGCCGCGGCCGGGCTCGCCGCCCTCCCCTGCCACGCTCCCCGCTGGGGGACGGGGCGGGGGGCGGCGGGAGGCTTTTTTGCCTGGGGCGGCAAAAAAGCCAGAGCCAGCCCTGCTTAGGGAAAGCAGGCCTTGCACAAGGGAAAAAGAAGGATCAATGGCTAAGACACAGGAGTAGGCATCTGGACTCCTGCTGTCTATTCCTGGCTCTGGTTCACACTACTGATCTGAGATGCCCACCAGATTTTTAGGGGCCCACCTTTAGACCACTAGGTCCTGAATTTCAGAAGTACTGAATACCAGCATGTGCCATGGACTTCAATGCAATACTCGGTGTTCAGCTCTTCCGCAAATCAGGCCCCTTTAACGTAGCTAAAGTTGGGTATAAACAACCAAGGAACCCAAAGTCAGAGCCACATTATGAAAGAATAGTCACTTTCTATCTATCCAGCTACTTATAGTGCCCACATTACCAAAGTCTCAAAGCCCTTTAATCACTACCCCGATGTGTAAAATAAGGCTGCAATGTTCAGGTGGGGCTTAGGGCATGACTAGTAATAGTAGTAGTTAGTAACTAAGGGCTGGTCTACACCCAGCCGCTAGTTCGGCGGCTGGGGATCGAAGTTCTGGGTTCGACTTATCGCGTCTGGTCTGGACGCGATAAGTCGAACCAGGAAGTGCTCGCCGTCGACTGCGGTACTCCAGCTCGGCGAGAGGAGTACCGCGGAGTCGACGGGGAGCCTGCCTGCCGCGTGTGGACCGCGTCTGAACCGCGGTAAGTTCGAACTAAGGTATGTCGACTTCAGCTACGTTATTCACGTAGCTGAAGTTGCGTACCTTAGTTCGACTTGGGGGGTTAGTGTAGACCAGGCCTAAGAGTAATAGTTCTGTACCTTGTAGGAAAGCTAAATTAATTCCTACCTGTTAAATGCATTGGAAAGGCAGTGCTATAAGTGCAAAGCATTATTGTTAGCCCAACGGAGAGGAGACTCGGAGCACTCGAGTTTTGGTATTCTAGAAGAATGTTAAAATTAGCTGGATAACCAAAACTGTGAACGAAGAGGTGATGATAAGATGGGTGAATTTAAAAAAAAAGAGCACAATTATTTGAAATCCTAAGTAAAAGAATAGCATCCTTTTGTGCCCACATAGCAACTTGCTTCCTGCACTCGTGTTATCAGGCACGGTCGCAGGCAAAGCACGAAGAGAAAGGAGGAGAGCCAGTTACCATCAGAGATGGACTGGTATCCAAAGGAGAGGGGAAGTTTTAGAACTTTGTTGCAACTGCAAAAGGTGGTGGTCGACCACCTCTGCATCAGACATGTAACTTGAAGAAGGTATCCACCGCCACTCAAGCACTAACTTACCGCAACCCCCCAGCATGTGCCATGTGGCTTCTCCCACCTTTTCAACGTAGTAGAATATTTAACTACACTCTATGCCTTTTTGCAGCAGCTGGGAAACTAGACTATAGCTGACATGGCATCGTTCTCCTCTCAGGAAAGGATGTTTTAGCTTTTCCAGCATGATGGGAAGCAATAGTGAGAAACACAAGCCCCGGCAATCAATCAATTCCCCAATTAACAGAGACATGTTAATAGGAAGATGACATAACACAGTTGCTGCTGCCATGAAGTTTTGGCTAGAAGATGAAGAGGTCTATCTTGTTGATTCAAATAGATCCTGGAGAGGAAATGGCCCACTTGATACAGCTGGTTGTGCTCTTACCGGTAGGTTTCCCAGAGCCTGTTCCAGAAGGCAATTTAATTTCCTGTGTTCTGGGTCACCCCATCCCATCAAATGCAGTTCATAAATAAGTCCTTGTGAGCGCCAGGCTTTTGGGCTTTGCACTCTCCCCTTTAAAAAAAATAATTGATGTCTAAGTGTGTTCAGCCAAATGTAAAAGGTCTGTCTAGAAATCAAGCAAAGAAATGAATGTGTGACTGTTACTTGACCAGCTCCAGGCAATTTGGAGTCAGGACTCCTGGGGTTCTCTTCCCATTTCTGCCATTGACTCATTTTTCCCATTGGGGCAAGTCCCATTGGACTTTCTGTGGTTCAGTCACTGCTCTGACTGAACCACAGAAACACAATCCCTACTGCATGGGCTACTGGGAAGCTCTTAATTTAGGTTTGCCAAGTGCTCGGAGATTATTATTTATTTATATATCCTACCAGATGAATCATATGGCCCCTGCCCTGAAGAGATTATGGTTTCAGGGTTAAATTGTGCCATTCCGGGCATGTCTTCACTGCAGAGTTAACTCAAGTTATCCGCACTCAACTTACTCCTCTTGAGTTGGCCTAGCTCAAGTGAGAGTGGCCTCACTGTGAAATACCAGTTGAGCTGCTATGTCCACACTGGCACTGCACTCACTCGTGTGTGATGCTAAGGCTCCTGGGGGTACAGCCAACGGCTCCGTGCACGGCAGTGAGCTGAGCCACTCTATGAATTCTTCCCCAGTGAATTGCAGGAGACATGGTCTGCTCTTTCCGAGCATCGAAGGACTAGCAATGCTCAAGTGGCGCTAACCTGTGTCCACACAACAGAATGGTCATGGTAGCAGCTGATGAGTTGTTCTCACTTGAGTTTTAGGCTATACCCGGTTGAACCACCCAACTGGAGTTAAAACACCACCGCACTCGAGTGAAGGGACTTTGTGAGTGGACCGGACTCAAGTTAAGGGCAACAGTCAAGTTATAATTCGAATGAACTTTGCAGATAAGACAAATGCTGCGGCACAGTCCTGTTTCAGCGACAATGCAGAGCTGACCCAACTCAAGGGAGAAGGGGGATGTTTGGAAGGGACTAGGCCTTAGGGAAGAGCAGGCAGACTGTATGAGTTGGTGCTGCTGACAACCCTGTTCTAACCCTAGCATTCAGTGGGCCACTGACGAGGAGTCAAGAGAAGGGACATAGTGCCATGCCCCTGCCTCCTCCTCACTCCTTTGGAGAACACAGAGGGAGTTGGTCCTACACACTCAAAGGCCTGGGGTACCCTAAGATCTTCAGATGAAAAGAGAGACTGGAGAGAACATGACAGTGATCATAGATTGTTTGAACAGAAATTAGTGTCGAGATGGGGCCTCCTCTGCTAAAAGAGAAGAACTGTCTCTGGCCTGTGGGGAGTGCTGCTGGGATTGGAAATACCAGCTAGTGATAATATCGTACGATCAGGATCTCTATAAAAGCTGAGTCCAAGGGCAGCCCTGGTTTCACACATTGGTCTGACTCTAGGTCTTTCTACTATTACTGCTCATTGCCAGCACACGCTTCCTTCCAAGCCCTGCAGAAGACTTAGCAGGTGATAATGGTCCTGGAACAGCCTCAGTTAGCCCAGCCACATTTTACTACTCAGACCCACTATACAGACCAAGACCCTGCCAAAACAATCACTGGGAAAACAGCACTTGCACACAGCTAGGTCCTAGAGTCTCTGAAGGAGCCATTCATTGTTCACCTCACATATGTTAAGACTGCTGTCTTCTTTATTCCTCCCCAGAGCTCGGAATAAACTTTACATTCCAGCTCTTTTTTTCTAGGAGGCAGCTAGCTCCCCGTATCTGTCACCTACATGGCAATCATTTTCCTTTCTCCCTCATGTAATTCTATTTTAGGAAATTCCCAGAACCCAAGTGCCATGGCCTTCCTGTCCCTCAGTCCTTCTTCTGTTCTCAGGGCAGGTCATCTGAGAGTTCGGGTTAGCCAGCATCAGGAGAAGGAGGAGATAAGACAGCAGAACTGTTCCAACCAGCACTGATTAGCTTCGCTAACTCACCATAGGTTGATTGTCAAAAAAGTTTCCACAAACAGCTCCTAATCACTTTGCAATCAGGGTTCCTGACTCTCCTACCAGAGGCAGAAAGTTCCTGCCAAAGCCACCTCTCCAGACAAAGAACATTTCTTTTCTTTTAGTTCCTCTACCAACCTCTCCATTTGAGTTTAGACTGTCATCGGCCACTAGAGTTAGTGACAAGATGGAGCGTTCAATCATTGCTCTTTTTGGGAGGAGGTTAATTTCGGAGCACCCTTGAGTAGTACCTGGAAGGGTTAAAAACTGATCTGGAAGCCTTCTGCTTCACACACATGAAAAAAGAAAGGAAACAGTCTCTCTCGGTAACCTTGAATACTCTGCACACACCACTAATTCAAACAATCCCAAGGAGGCTGCCAGGGAGGAGGAGGTACTAGCAAGGTCTGATTTCTAACAGGGAAATGTATTATACATCTAATACTTTGGGGGATCTACCGAGAAGGCTGAGAAAGGCTGGCAGTGGGAAGCTACTAAATATATTGCAACTATTACTATTATTACTTTTGAGAAGATAGGCATTGGGATCCCATTGAGAGAGACGGAGGAGAGGGTATACAAGCAGCATACAAGCAGACACATAGGAAATTAAGCCACATTCAGGAACCAGCTCAGGGAAATCCATAGGCACGGTACAACTAGCTATAGCAAGCAGGCAATTTTTGTTCAAATGCCACCCAATTCATCATATACTCCTCTCCTCACTAAATCTCAGCAACGGCCAGTTCCACATTTCACATGGAAATAAAGTGCTTTAAAGCTAGTAAAACCCTAGCGCAATAAAGAATACATATCAAACGTGGGCCTCAGTGGCCAAAAGAGCTCACTGACTCATGGGCCCACTCGGCCAGGATCATCCCTGATATAACTTCATTGACTTGGATGGAGTTACTCCACAGATGACCGGATCTGGCCAGAGTAGTGTTGCCATTGAATCGTAGAAGTTTAGGACTGGAAGGGACCTCAATAGGTCATCTAGTCCAGTCCCCTGCGTTCAAGGCAGGACTAAGTAATAACTAGACCACTCCTGACAGGTGTTTGTCTAACCTGTTCTTAAAAACCTCCAATGATGGAGATTTCAAGCCTCCCTAGGCAATTTGTTCCAGTGCTTAACTACCCTGACAATTAGGCAGTTTTTCCTAATGTCCAACCTAAACCTCCTTTGCAGTTTAAGCCCATTGCTTCTTCTCCTATCCTCAGAGGAGAACAAGAACAATTTTTCACCCTCCTCCTTGTAACAAACTTTGATGTACTTGAAAACTGTTATGTCCCCGCTCAGTCTTCTCTTCTCCAAATTAAACAAACCGAATTTTTTCAATCATTCCGTGGGGGGTGGGGGGGATTTGGGAGTACATTCAAACCTCAGGCTCAAGGATGCATTTCCACAGAGATCAAAACTCCATTGTCAACCCTAAGTAATAATGGCGCATGACAGACTTAGCTCCCATAATGCTGCAATCCCATAGTGCTCCCTGGAGTCAAAGCGCTCAATCCAATGGAAAGATTGCCATAGACTTTAACGGGGACCAACCCAGGCCCAAAGTGCACCTCATCCCCCTAGTTCTCAGGAGACAAAGACCGACTCATCCAAGAAAATGCTAAGGAAAGAACACATCGGATTAAGGCTGCTACCTTTTGAAAATGGAATACAAAACAAATAGCTACTGCAAAGGACTGTGTTCGTACAGCACCTAGCACGATGGAGTCCTGGTCCATGACTAGGGATCCTAGGTGCTACAGTGATATTAGTATTCAAAGGTCTCCAGACCCTCTTGACTCCTGCATACACTTCTAGGTTTGAGATTCCCTGAGTAATGTCTTTGATCTTTTGCTGCCCTGGGTAAATCATTCACTAGAAGATAATGCTTATAACCCCCAAGCCCCCTAAAATTTACCATAAAATACAATTATCAAGCAGGAGGTGTATGAGGAAAAGTTGGCACCACTTGAATCAAAAGGCTGCACTTGGTACCTGAGATTCGTTGTTAATTACATGTCTGATGGTATTATGTAGGGGCTCCAATTGGAGTAGAGCCCCACTGTGCTAGCTATTGTACAAGTTCTTATCAAAGATGGCCCCTGTCCCAAAAGGCATAGAATAAAATAACCCCGGCCTGTTAAGGAAAGGAAAGAACTTTGGGGGCCTGTTCGTACTCCTTTCTTTCACTGCATTCACTAGGAATATCATCATCAGCTTCAATAGAAGCAGGATCGGGCCCTTATAATGCATCCATCAGCAAACAAAACGAAAACCACTTCCGCTTTCCTTTGAACCTTACACACTCCCTGCCTGCTTAAACACTCTGTACAACCTAACCAAACAGCTGTCATCCGCATCACATGTCAGGAAACGGCAAAAAAAACATGTTGCGAAAACAGAAGGCAGTGATCACAAAATACTATGTACTTCCTTCCACCAGCCGTCTCCAAACTCACTCTTTACCCGTTACTGACAGAACGCTGACGTACCGCTGCAGCTTCAAGCCACCCTCTCTCCCCGCTCTCCTGAAGCATAGAAATCAGGGCAGCTGCTCAAAACGTGGATCGCTCCTACAGTCTATGTGACAGGCAGATGTGGGGGAGGCAGTGGCTTTTTCCATGACTGCTTAGTGCAGGCCCCGACATCAGGAACTGTGTGGTGATATTAGACATCAGCTGTGTTTAGTCAGGATGAGATCTATTAATTATATCTATTTTAGGCACTTTTCTGGTCCTCTTTATTGTAGTATCTGAGCACCTTCCCGTAATCCAGTGAGGTAGGGAGGTATTATCTTCCACATTTTACAGACACGGAACAGAGACACAGAGCGATTAAGCAACATAGCCAAAGTCACTCAGGAAGTCTGTGGCAGAGCAGGGAATTGAATCAAGCTCTCAAAAGTCTCAGGTTAGTGGCTTAGCCACTGGACTATCCTTCCTCTCTAAATAAGAGACCCAGGAATAACTACCAGGTCCTGTCTGTGACCAACTACCCCAATCAAAGAAGCAGCCTTGCTTTCCAAGAGTTCAGTTTGTTCGATACACGTTGGGTGCTCGGCTCTTTTGAAAATCTGGCCATGAAGTGTTACAGTGGGAGTTGATTGGGTCCTGAGCACCTGGAAATCTGGCCCTGAGTTTGCTACAAAGTCCTGTGTCGCTTTTATTCCACAAGGGGCACCACATTGGCAATCCTGTATCTGCTTCCTGCTATCATTTTTGTGGTCTTCTCCTGATGGACTCACTGTCTGCTTTAGCAGATACTTGTTTCAGCCTTCTACTGAGTCTCTGAGAAGGGCCTGAACATGCTACTTAGAAGTAGTTGGGGAAGGCAAAACCCCTCAGTCATCCCGGCACCGCTTTAGGCTTTTAAGAGCTAGGATATCGTTTCAGTATACTGAAGTATGACACTGGCAGCAGAAAATGTGGTTGTGAAAATGAAGTCGCGGGTGGATAGCGCAAGCAATGAAAAGCGGAAGAGCTCTCTCGGTGTGACATTCAGAAGTACCTCTTCTGTGGTATAAGCTGCAAATGCTATTTTTTAATGAAGCATGCAATTAAAATAGGCATCTCCAAACTGCTGGCTGAAGGTGACACTGCTAGAGAGTAACATCATGTCCACACCGGTAGCATGGGGGCCTGGGCCCGGGTAATTATACACCAGCTTTCTTTCTATTTCTTCTAGCCAAGGGAGTCCTTTCCCATGTAATATTCATGCTCTTTTCATCAAAGCAAGATGGGAAGAGGCGTATGATCTCTGACACTGGGCTCCTCCCTTGCATTACCAGTGTCACAAATGATAATGCCTCACTTTTTATGGAGCCTGGAAGCTGCCAGCGGGAGGCTCCTTAATGCAGATTCCCATAAAAAAAATAAAAATCCCTCATTTCAAATACAATTTGTAGTTTCAATATGGAGGGAAATGCTGCTCACTGGGGCCATATTCTGAATGGTGCTGGCACCCACGAGCCCCATTCACTGAGAATGACCATTACAGCCTTCCTATTAACAGCCTGGTCAGGCCAGGGCCAGGGCTGGGTTTGTAGGTAGATCTGGCCTTCTGACAAACATAACCTAATTGACTTCAGCATAATCTGTACCACTATTTCAGGCAACCAGCTCCCCGACTTCCTCAGCATCCTTCAAAAATCCCAGCCCTAAGGTTTAACTTTTCCTATTTCAGATGGAAGTAGATTTTGCAAAAGGATTTGAATCAGACAAATCTGTCTGCATTTGGTTTTATGGAGCTACCCAATCCGCACTGCGGAAGCACAGATTCATTCTCTATATGGCATGAGTGTAGTGGTGTTCCACTTGATCAGATGCTGCTCCCTTTTTATCTTTTAATTTTCAGCCCTGCAAACAAATACATCTGCCAGACTGAATGTAAATAGAATAATGGGCTCTCTGGCCAGCAGGAGCATATGACTCATTAATTGCTTTACACCACAGAACAGAAGCCCATCAGCTCCACTACAGCCAATCTCCTCCGAGAAGCAACTTGCATTAGCATTGCATTTTTCAAAAGGAGTTTCTGTGTGCTTTGCCACTGTTTGCTATGCAAATTTTGGTGTTAATTGCACCAAAATGAGAAGCATATTACTTAAGTCAGCACACTCTTCAGATGGGCATCAGTGCGTGTGCGTATGCTATTCCAGCAGATGTTATTTTATTACTGCAGTTTAATACCTAACCATCTGCTTCCTTCTTATTTTGTCATGGTTTGTATTATCACTGGGACCCTTTTTTCTGTTACACTGGCTTTTATCGTCTGCATTATGTATTTGTGTGGTCAAGGCTAAAAGCTGGCAAGATCCTGAGCACAATATATGCCTGGCAAAGCAAAGCATGAGCAGGTCGTAAAACCAAAACAGTGACTTGATAACTGTCACAGTTCAAGGCAACTGCATCAGTATTCTCCTTGTGTGGTCCACCAAGAACACCCACTGAAAGGTTTTCAGCTCCCAGCTGTCACCGTCTCTTCCTCTCCTGACCAGGGTTTTTCCAAGCTGCACAGTTCCCTGCCTCTACTGTGATATCCCTAGCAAGCCAGACTGCCTAAACAGGCCAGCGCCTGCATTCGGTTTTCTCCCCGAAGGCTATGAACAGCTGAAATGGCCATCAGTTACAAGTTACCTACCACACAGCTCTTCCTAAGCAAATACATTTATTCCTAAGGTGAAAACATTATAGAGAAAATATATTAAAAGCAATAAAGGAGCCCACACCCAGGCTAAAAAGTTTACCAGATCTAAATCTAAAATCTAAAAGGTCACCTCAACTCCAACCTCAAATTCCAGTGGGTGTCAGTCCTTCAAAACCCACAACTGGGTTTTCCCCAGGGTTACAGGTTCATAACAGACTGGTTCTGAATCTAAGACAATTGTGGCCTTCAATGTCCAGTCTTCGGGAACAGGTAAGTCAGCAAAGACCCTCTCCCTCAGGCCATTACTTCAAAAGGAAGGGTATTTGCATAACCACAGGTGGGAATTTCCATTAACCTCTCCATAGGTCTTTCCCAGGAAATCCACTTCACAAGTATTGTCCCAAAAGTCTATTCTTGTCTGGCACATTGTTCAATATTGATTATCCAGGTCCCATCTCCCCCTTCGAGAGGTTACATACAATCCCGGCCCTCAGTAATACATGAACCATTCATTAATATAATGACCCCAACAATACTTAAACTTAATTCAATAAGATCTCCCAAAGATATTGTTGGCATTTGCTATATTTGTCACCAGAGCCATCCCTAGGGTATGGCGAATCGAGGCAGCCGCCCTGAGCCCCGCGCTCTCGGGGGCCCTGCGGCGGCCACCCCGAATCGCCGTACCCTAGGAACGGCTCTGTATGCGTGTTGTGCGGGAGGGCGCTAGGCCGGCCCAGGGAGGGTGGGGCCAGGGTGCGTGGGGCCAGGCTGGCTCGGGGGACTAGCAGGGGGTCTGGCACTGGCAGCAGGGGTCGGGCCCGCACTCACCGGCGGGAAGTGGTAGCAACGACCCCATCCCACTCCGCCCTGTCCTGCCGGCTCCTGGCATCGCTTGGGGGAGAGGCAGAAGCCAGAAAGAGGCAGGGCAGGGGTCGGAAGAGGGGGGGCAGGGGTGGGGTCTGGGGCGGGGGGGGGAGTGTGTCCCAGGCCCCGCATCCTTCTAGGGACAGCCCTGTCTGTCACAATACCAAAGAGAAGGCAGAGTTTAGTTTGTTGGGATTATTCTTGGTGCAGAGGTATTGCCATCAGGCCCCAGTTGGAAGTGGAGTCTCATTGTGCTAGGTGCTGTATGGACACACAGAAAGACACAAAGCCCTTATGATCTAAGTCTAATAAACAACTCTATATATATTTTTTAATTTATGACATGTGGTGGTATAAGGTGCTTCTGTGTGGACCACCCTCCAGCAGCAGCAGGCTGTAGAACAGACATGCCTGCCTCAGTTTCCCTATTTCAGAGACCCTAGTAACTCAACAAACAGCTCTCTTGCCTAATATCATCCCTCCTTGGTGCCAGTTTAGTACAAAAATAGAAGGCATATAGTCCATACCAAAGTCCATAAAGAACAGTCAATTTATCACCCCCAGTGCATATAGTCCTTAAAGATCCCATAACATGACACCCTGCATACCACACCCCAGCAATTTCTGCCACATCCAGACTCTTCTTCAGTCCTTTCCTGCCCTTTTACCAGGACAACTGGAGTGTAACTACGCGCTTCCCAGCAGGCCCTCCCCACACCCTCTCTGCTAGTAGTTCATCCTCCCCTCCCCACCCAGAGGAGCATCCCTCACTTCCCCTATTCCACTAGCCCTCTCCAGCCCTCTGGCTTCAGCTCTCCAGCATGGAGATGTCAGCAGATATCCATTAGCCCTCCGCTGCTCCCCTGCCTTCAGCTCTCTCCACACTTGGCTGCAGATCGCTGGCCTTCAGCCCTCTGGCCCTGCTTGTCTCGTTTGGGGAGGTCAGCCAGCGAACCCCTCTTTTTGCTTTCCTGCCTTCAGCCTTCCCCCAGGAACAGCCTAGAGCTCCCTTCGGGGACCTCCTGCAGTCTCCTGCGCTCCAGGAACTCTCACCTGCTCACTCCCAAGCAGCTCTCACCTGCTCTTTTCCTGACTGACCCATTATACGGCCAGGTCCCTTGCCTTAAATGCAATTAGGAGGCAGCTGATAAGTCACAGGTGCATCGGCTTCTTCCTCCTGAAAGGGACCGTGCCACCGTATGACAGGTGGACTGGATCAAATGCATTTTATTATTTACTTTGCTTGAAGAGAATGAATTTTCTCCTCTCTCTCCAGACTGTATTGCTCAGCCGTGCAAGTAGCTAGACACAGACGACATAAGGGACAAAGAAATAGGACTACCCACTGGCTACCGTAGGCCTGATTTTCCCATGCCCAGCAACATGTCGTCTTTTATACCCACATGAGTGTGCCCAGTGGGTGTAAAATACAAAAATGTGGATAATTACCACTCTTTTTGGACAATGTAAATAACGGCACAAGGTGTAAGGCAATGGAGAGTCAGGCAGAGAAGAATTATGGGCCTATCTTATATTCACTGATCAAGGCAGTGTTGGGGATTCCATGTTCCAGCAAGAATGATTCTGCTACCACCTCTTGGGGAAAAGTATAATCCATTCCTTCCATATCTGAGGTCTTTGTTAGTGAGACTCCCCTTGATGCTAGTGGGCAGGACCCACCCAAATTCAATATGTGATTGTGGACCTGCTCCTGTCTTCTAGTCTTAAAGCCTTTCCACTATAAGGGTGACATTCACAAAAAAACCCTTCTACTCAATAAACCTCTACTGCCCCAAGAGAGAGAAATTACTAAAAGCTAAAGATAAAATCCTAAATATCGAAAATAAAAGCCCTACGCCAATACTAGTATCTGAGCATCTTCCCCTTAAAACTGATAGCTTTAGAGAAGTCCCTAATGGACTTCATGGAGTCTCTGACACTTCTCCATTTTGGGTGGTAAAAACTCTGCTTGGGGAAGGGCTTTTGTCTTTGTTCACTAAAGATATCCCAGAATGCACCATCACTGTCACGATATATGGAATCACAGATCTTCTTAAACAGAAGACTTTTGTAAGGAGAACAACACAGACAAACTTCCACAGAATTTCAGGCCCAGCTTTGTCTCTTTTGTTTACCAGTGACTACACCTTCTCTGGAATTCTGTACAGCATACAGATACATCTACTGGCTGAATAATATACTTCAGGTGAACATATCTTTATAATCACAAATGTCAGAAGTCTCATTGCTACCCATGGCTTTTGTGATGTCACAGAGATGCATTCTGGGATACATTATATCCCAAAGCAGTACAAAGAAAAAAAATTTAAAAGATTAGTTAACATTTGTGCCCTATGCTGGATGCTCCCCAACAGCATGGTGGGAAGTTCACTCCACTGAAATCCGTGCTAAGATCATTTTTCATCTTATCGATCTCTTTTGGGATTTTATAGTAGTTTTCTTTCACAAAAAGCCTCCGGTTTAGGAAAGTCTGTGATTCCAACTGAGACTTACTTGGATTTTCATGTTTGTTTTGCAGTTCACCTTTATGAGGAAAAGAGAGAAAGGAATGGATGGGACTGAGTTGAGGGAATTCTAGGGGGAAAGGCAGGATGGCTTTAGGAATCATGACAGTGGTATTCACAACCTGAGTTCCGTGACCATTGCTGCCACAAACCTCCTGTGTGATCTTGGGCAAGTCACATAGGACTTGTCTCCACAGGCCATTATTCCAGATTACTTGTTCCTGATTAATTCCCTGTCTGGATGCTCTTAGGCTATGTCTACACTAGCACTTTTGCTTGTATAAATTTTGTCACTCGGGGGTGTGAAAAAACACCCCCCATGAGCGACATAAATTACACCAACAGAAGCACCGGTGTGGGCAGCTGCTCGTTGTGGGTGGTTCAATTATGTCAACGGGAGAGCTCTCTCCCATCAGCATAGAGCAGCTACACGGGAGATCTTACAGCGGCGCAGCTGCATCAGTACCGCAGTGCCACCATAAGGTCTCTAGTGTAAATATAGCCTTAGTTTGGAATAAAAGTCCCTTGTTCCAGATTAAATCATTCTACTTTCTTCTCTATTCTTATCTTCTCTGGAAGTGGATTAGGGTTAATTAATTTAAATTTATTCCAGAATAAAAGCATCACATAGAGCACAAATGGAGTTAGTTGATAAGAGTAAATCCGCTTTAAATGCAAAACCTACCTTATTCCAGATCAATTTTCATGTGTAGACAAGCCCTTAGTTTCCCTGCCTGAGATCTCCATCTGCCAACTGAGAATAATTTTCTCTCTTTCCTCCCACTCTCTGGCCATCTTATCTATTTAGAATATAAACCCTTTGGACCAAGGGCTGTCTCTTAATATGTACAATGCCCCGTACAATGTGTCATGACCTCAGCTGGGGCCTTTAGACAGGACTGTAATGAGACACAAATAAATCAGAAGAAAAGGAGAAGCTGAAGAGATATAACAGTCTCACTACAGCCTCCCCAAATTCCTAGTTCCAGCCCTGACTTCTTGTTCAGTCTGTGGAAAATAGATTTCTGGTTTCCTCACTAAAAGCACAAGTATAATGTGATTCCCACAAGCCCATATCAACACATGTGGTTTTAAAAATCACCACACCGTAGAAGCAGATGTTTCTCAGGATAAAGCTCCCTACAGTTGATTCCCGGGCTCACATATGTGAGTATTTTATTAATAGGATTGGAAGGGTTAGATTTATATTGGTAAATGCCAGTAAATATCTATCTCACTGTATGCCACAAACTGATGAAAAAGTATTTCCATCGATGATCATTAAAATTTACAGATAGGCAAAGTAAGAAAAATGCTGCATTAGAACTTAGAGTCAAAGTCTCAAGAATGAGGATCTGCAGCTGGGCCTGGGATCAGCTAGCTAACCGCAGCCGAAACCCCTAATCGGCCAGATTGCCAGGACTACTCCAGACCTAAGCCCAGCAGTAGCACTTGGCCAGTGGCTGCTCAATGCTTATGCTTGCAGCTGCGATAGCTCCTGTGCCTGTCTTGTTCCCAGCCTTGCTCCAGCCCCGTACCTGCCTAACTCCTGCCCCCTGCTCGGTTTCTGATCCCAGCTCTGACCCTGGGCTCTGATTCCAGGATCTTGACTCTGGCTCTACCCACTAGGCTTGGCCACCCATGCCCCCGTCCTTGATGCAAAATCGAGTGATTTAGACTTTGGTACAAATCTAAAAAAAAAAAAAAGCTTAAACTCAGACATTGATATTATCCATCAAAATCATAAAAATTTAATTCGGCCAAGCCTATTTATTAAGCATAAATGGTCACTGTCAAATTAGTAATGTGTTCTGGGAATAGGCATTCCCCAAGTACCTGCTCAGCCTGCACCATTTCTTCACATGGGGTGGAAAGGGGAAAAAAAATAGGGATGAGATAATATCTTATTCATTTACACCTACACTGCTCTACAAGGGTGGTATTATGTACTAATCTCTAAGGCTCCAGTCCTGCAAAACTAAGCATATGCTTGAAAGATTGTGGCATTAGGGCTCATTGAATTCAGTGGAAAGACTCCCACAGACATCATTAGTCTTTGGATCAGGACCGTAGAGTGTGACTTCTTTGGGGAATGGATGGATATTCCTATGTGTTTGTAGAGCACCTGACACCAGGGAGTCCCAGTCCTGCATGTGTTCTTCTTTAAGTACTATAAGAATATTTGTTCTAGGTGTGGGTAGGAAGGCTATTGTATTCTACTGGGCTGACTATGGGACATCCTCAATGTATTCTATTGTATGTAAGTTCTTATCCCACCCTCATCACTGAGTATCTGAGTATCTTCCAGTAACGCAGTAAGCAACTTGACTAACATCTGTCAGTGTGATTCATTCTCTATTTCACCATCTCCCCAGAGAGTGAATTGAGTGTGCAGTGGAGTGTTTTGTTTTGGTAGGGTTTTGTGTGGATTTGGGTCCAGCTGTCCAGGGATAATTTACTCTCATAAAATTATCACATTTGCCCCGGAATAATAAATTTACTAGTCTCTGAAGTACTTGGGTTCCACTATTAACACACCTTCTACCTTATAAACTATGTCTTTCAGTTGTCATCCACCCATTAACTGTGATGTGTAGAGTCTAATGTCTCCAATCTGTCAATGTATTGTTAATGAATCTTATGAATTTCATTGTTTATCATGGGTTGCACAGATAGTTTGGAATGCTCTCTCCTTTGAGATTTTAGAAACAGTCAAAAATCTTACCACAAGAGTCAAACAAATGAAAGTGCTGAAGGTGACAGAGGCAGCCAAAGGGACATGGAAGTCAAAGCAGATTTAAAATAAAATAAATAAGTCACTTTAATTTTTTCAAGTCAGTTTCATGGGGGAAATTTTCAAAGGCTTAACGGCTTATCAGAAAGCAGGAGCCCTAATTGTTATAGTTATTTGGTCATCTTTACAGAGCCTCAGAGTGTGCCTTTGAGGTATTTTAACTTTCATATTCCCATGAGTCAGTTAGGTTGCTCAGATGGCTCATTCATCAACACATGAAACATTATTTTCAACAACTGCCTGGTCTTTTGCAATTGTTTTGTCTAATAAAAGCTAATGGACAAAAAACACCTTTCCTTTGGTTAGTAAGCTGTCATTAGGCGACACATAATATTACTTAGCACTTTACATCTTCAAAGCGCTGTACAAACATTCAGTAACAGGACCACATGGTAATTGTCAGCTACAATAATGAGCAAACATGGCATTTACAGTAACCGTACTGAGCAGCAAGTTTTAGGGCGTATCTACACTATAAGTCTTTGTCTCAAGGGATTTTGTTATAACAGAATTGTACCCTGACCATTCTATAGCAGTTTGGACCTTACTGTGTTGTAACCATTATAGCCCTGTAAAGACCCCAGGACAATAACATTTGTTCAGCATAGATGGTTCATGGCTAAATTCTAGGTTAAGAACCAAATTAATTTATAATTGATTAGGAATTAAAAGCACAATGGGGAATCTAACCCGAACGTCCTGTGGAATGGACACCAGCCCTGAATAGTGGGAACTCTTGCCTCCAACCTTTAAACTAACAACAGCTTTTAACCCCAGCATGATTTTTTATTTAGTGTTAATTAGGGGACTGGCAGCAAAAATCAATTAATTAATTACATGCATAGCCACTGTAATGCACACAACTGAAATCAAAGGCCGTCAGATTATCCTGCATCTGTGGAGGAAAAGGGCTGTTGCAAGAATACTGGACAATGGCACTCCATTTCTTTACAGATGTCAAAAAAGAAAAAGCGTGGTCAGGCAAACAGGAGGCAAACAAAGACTCTTCCTGTCCTCTGGTGAAGGTCATTCTCCTGTCTAGACACCACAAAATTATGCCCATCATGGATGATAGTTATCCCTGGTTCCTATGCTTATTTTTGCCTTTGGAATATACCAGATTGCAGGGATTTTCAAGATACTATCCTGGGGATGCATCACCCCTAGATATGCCATGTTGCTCTATAATGCTTGAAATTTAAACAGCGCCCAAAGAGTGAGATAAGGCCCTAGCATTCCCCTCTAACGGCTATCAGTTCCCATTCACCAAGTTTCATCCTGGTTCAGCAATTGTTCTGTTTCCGTGACCTACATGGAAGTAGCAAGGGTTCTGCTTCCAATACCCCTGGATTCCCAAAACTGCATGAAGGGTCCTGTGCCACTATGCTCACATCTCCCACTCAGCATTCTGCCACTGGGTGGATGAACAGCACACAGGAGATACCATGGACCACCCCCATAGGGGAGCAGGGTTCCAAATTTCAAGATGGGAGGGTGGACAGTGGATCAGATAATGAGCCCTTTGGGGCTGGTGGGGTGAGAAAGATCTTTTGTGTGGCTCGAGGGACTGGGGAAATGATGCCACAAAGGCAGCACCCCCTCTTCCATGTTTCCCCAGCCCCAATCCACTCCAGGGGGATACTTTCTGATATTTCACCTACTTGAGTAAAGTAGGTGTGTGTAATAAGTTTGTTAAAAATGCCCAAGATACGATTAGCTAAATAACATTAGAGACAGTGATCAGTGGGTGTTAATCAGTACTAATTACAATAGAGTTCCTGTCAAATTACATGTTGCATAAATATGGCCTGACAAACTCATTCAATAAAAAAAGAGAGAGAGCGTGCAAGTATATATGCTGCTGGGAATCATCAACTGGCAGACATCTCACTCATACAGAGATGTGTGTGATAAAACAGTCAATTCCTGCTAGCATTAACCGCATGTGCAAGCTATATAAAAGGCCAACGCTAAAGTCCATTCGTGAGGCAAAATTATCTGCCTATATCATTATTGTCTGGATTGCAGTAGCCTTAATAGACCCCAACTGAAATCAGGTCTCCATTGTGCAAGGGGATGTACAAATATGTTATAAGAGCCAGTCCTTCCCCCCGGAGAGCTTACAATCAAAATGGGCAAGAAAGAGGAAAAAGGTTTTATGCCCATGTTTCAGATGGGGAACTGAGCTCCAGCCATCTTATGCAACTTACCTAAGGTCACACAGTGAGTCTGATAGAGCAAGGACCTGAACCCGTATCTCATGGCCGCTAGTCCCGTGCTTTAACCACAAGGTCATCCTTCCTCTTAGTTCAGCTGTGCGATTTTCACAATGGAACTTGTATCCAGGTAAGGGCAGGGAGAAAGTAGGGGAAGTTAGAGCTTTTGGAGTTGAAGATGTGAAAGCAAGAGGCTTAAATACATGCATGTATACATGCACATGTGCAGTTCTAAACAGAGCCCCGGATCATTTTCTGATAGTTTGTTTTGCTTCGACTATATCTGTTGGGCTGTAGAGAACTTCAAAGTTCATTGCTTGGTATGATTTCATAACAGCCGGTTAACATGGTCCTGCACATCCTAATTTTGAGTATTTTGATAGTGAATCAACAAATACTCCCATCCTAATTGTAGTTCCAGTCTGTCCAGTGTTTGCCAATAACAAACCCACATTTTGGAAGAGGCAAGTGGAAGTGTTACTGAGCCTCTATCCGTGCCCTTATAGGCTCAACTAATTTATCAGTGCCATGAAGGAGAATAAATATTTATAAATGGATGTGTCAGCTGTAATGTGATAAACTATCTCCAGTTGTCACATGGCTGGATCAAATTGCATTAAAATACTTCTAAACGTTAAGAAAATGTCTGAGGCCAGTGCATGCATGCATGTGAGGGAGAAGGAAAGAGAAAATATATTGTATATATCAGAAAGGTCCTGCAGAGGTAAAGGACAAACAAACCATTTAGTGTTTTAACTTTGCACTATTCTTTTTGCTCTTGGTTTGCGAAGTGTAAGTAACCTGCTGATGTGTATTAAAACTCTCTTGACTAACCCCAGTTTATTGTAAATATTACAGCAAATCCATTGTAAACAGCAGCAAGAGGCTTTTGGGAACCCATTAATCAAAATAAACTGCTCTGGAAATACCTTTGCTCAGCTTGTTTAACTAGGGCTGCGGCTCCACACTGCATAGCTGATTTCAAAATATACAATTTATTGCCTTGGATGGCTTTGCTCAGGGCTGGATCTAAATTCCTCTGGGTACTTTAACATACAGTTAATCAAAACACAATGCCACCTCTATCATATTTACAATCTGGCAGGCAATTAGTCAATAATAAATAAAATGCATTGGAAAGACAAATGATATTGCTATGTCTGTATCAATGTGCTTATAGGCTCAAAAGATTTATCAGTACCACTGGAGAGAATAAATATTTATAAATGGATGTGTCACTCATAATATGATAAACTATCTCCAGTCATCACATAAAGCATGCATATTTTCAAGTTGACATACTTTATTAACTACCTAATCATTTTTCAAAGGGTGTTTTTCAACTTTATTAGCCACACTTAACTGGAGGAACCTATTCTTATTTTAAATATATGTAAAGCAGTAGCCCCCAGGAGCCCCAGTCAGGGTTTGGATCCCATTGTGCCAGGAGATGGACAAACAGAATAAAAAGGGATTTGGGGCATTGAGGGCTTTGGTGGGTTTTTTTCAAGGGGTGGGGGGAATTTGTTTTGTTTTTTAAACCACAACTGAGCACTTTGGCCCCAGACCTGCAAATACTAATGACATGTGCCTAAGATTGCTCCTGTATGTAGAGCTGCCTAAAAATGGGGAGGGTAGAACTATTTCTCTCTCACACACACCCATACACCCTTCCTCCTAGTTTTTTAAATTTTCAAAATGACCAATGTCAACACCATTTTGAGACTTGATATTTCATCAACATTGCAAATATTTGAACTAATTCTACAGCTGATTAAAAAATGGGAGGTGACGTTGCTGAAAGAGTTACATCAAAAGTTTTCCTGCAAAAAAAAAATTCCAAAAATTTGAAACGTCAAAAACCATGAACTTTGTCTGTAAGTAATCCTGTTGATTTAAGTGGCGTGACTCAGGGTAATTAAATTAAGTGTGGGCATTAGGCCTGATCTACACTAGAAAGGTTTATTAGTATATTATTTCTGCTAGGGGTGTTTCCAAAATAGTTATGCCAGTAAAAGCCAGTGTGGACACAGTTTTACTTGTTTAAAGGTGTCTTCCTGCATGGAAGAGGAATAACTATACCAGTATATCTCTATCTATAAAAGTGCAGTATAAAGCTCTTTTATACCAATATAACTGTGTCCACACTGGGGGACAAGTACTTCTGTAACTATACCAGCCAATAGTTAAAACTGTACAACTGTCTAGTATAGACATGGCATAACTGTTTGCAAGATGAACTCTCTGACTGTTTCCTTATAGACAAACAATTATCCACTGATTAGCCTGGCTGTTATTTACAAGAGAGTTTTATTTTATGGTCAGCATCTGATTGAAAAGATAAAAATCATCTGCTCTAAAATACCTTTTCACCGTTTTACAAACATTAACGGCCCAATAATTGTGCTTAAGCTTAAAGGGAAAACAAGAGATAAATCCTTGAACTAGTTCAATAAGGTACCATAATACTCATAGGACAGATGTTTCTTTGTTTACATACGCACTCAGACACTGTTCCTCTGGGTTTTTCCTGCCTCAGGGGACTCTGCTGTACTTGACTTGCGCATTGAAGCTTGTGGGTAAGTAGTGGAAATTGGATACTTTCCACATTTGCAAATAACTGTCATACCAGTTAGACCTGATAAAATTTTAAATACTCCCTTGAATGAAGTTTCTAAAATGCTGCCGTTGTTATCCCACTCATTTTACATTTGAGTTTGGCAACTGATGCCCTTAGTTAAACGTTCAGTGTCAACAATGTCATGCTGTTGCTCTTAGAAATGTGTCAAAGTACTGTAGCATGATCTTGTTGCATTTAAAATTAACCACAGGAGTAGTGCTGTGCCAATTTGTTGCATTAACTAGAGGACCAAGCCAATGTATTTGTCACATACATAGAGAGAATATGAACAGCAAACATTTAGAAGGAGAAATTTCCATTCTCTCCTGTTCTTTGCTCATAGCCTGTATTTTCAATTAATTGTAAAGTTTGCTTTTCCTTTGCCCATCGTCAGTTCATACCCTGACTTAGTAGGGGCAAAAAGGAGATAAGATGATGTTGGAAGATAAAAAGATGGTACAAGCTTATTGGGGTAATGGGATGAAGTACCTGAGTTTACATCTCCTGCACTGATTTTCAGCTTGTTTCTTATTCTGTTCCGTATCCCTCAAAGGAATTTACATTGAAGTTAGGGGGTAATCTTAGACTTTGTGTTGGCTGGGGGAAAAGTGTATTTTTAAGACGTGTTATTTAACCCACATTATTTAACACTTTTTAAAAATGCACACACACACACACACACACACACACACACACACACACACACACACCGAATATGGACACAACCATTGTGCTGATGTCTGCAAATTACTGCTCCAGGGGTCGGCAACGTTGTCACGCGTCTCGCCAGGGTAAGCACCCTGGCGGGCCGGGCCAGTTTTATTTACCTGCTGACGCGGCAGGTTCGGCCGATCGCGGCCCTCACTGGCCGCGGTTCACTGTCCCGGGCCAATGGGGGTGGCGAGAAGCAGCGTGGGCGAGCGATGTGCTGGCCGCAGCTTCTCGCCGCCCCCATTGGCCCGGGACGGCGAACCGCGGCCAGTGAGGGCCGCGATCGGCCGAACCTGCCGCGTCAGCAGGTAAATAAAACTGGCCTGGCCCGCCAGGGTGCTTACCCTGGCGAGCCGCGTGCCAACGTTGCCGACCCCTGTACTGCTCTGTATAAATCTTCAGTTTCTTAGAAGCCACATGAATGATGGTCCTCAGTATTCTAGTGTAAGCAGAGTCAGGATGAGCTCTACCCTGACATCTGGTGGTGAATTATGGCGAGTGTGGAAAAGAACTCCAGGGGCTGATCTTGTTTGCATAGGCACACCCACCCACCTGGCATGAGACAACAGCAACTGATAGTGGTTACTTTGGATGCGGTGGGATCCCCAGTTTCTCTGTTATTGGGGCAGGAGGAATAAAGTGTTGTTACCCTGATTATGTGAATCAAGGACAATGAAACTGTTTTATGACAGAGGGTCTCACCATCACCTAAGTAGCTCTCGCTAGACAAGGGACATGGGTTCCACAACCCAGTGAATTGAGAGAGGATGGGGATAGGTATTTGTACCTGATGGTATCCCCCCACCCCCTTTGAGGGCCTGAAACACCAATTGCACGATCTTCTCTCTCCACTGTTGAATGTCAAAGCTAACTTTGCTTCCATTAGGAGTCTAGTTACAGGCTGCTGAGCTGAATTCACTTTGGGCCAATGGTGCACCAGCACTGGGGCTCCCCTACTATGAGCTGAAATCACAAAAGAGCTAAAGTTACTAGAGCTGAGTGCTGTGTTAACTAGTGGGGGAGCCTGAAACTATATTGCTAAGCGGCTGGCGGAGCAGTTTGCGGGGATGGCTGGAGGAGCAGCGAGGGGTGCGGAGCCTTGCAGGGACGGTTGGAGCGGCCCAAGGAACGGTGAGCAGAGCCGTTTGCGGGGACGGCTGGAGCGGCTCACAGGTTGCGGAGCGGAGCAGCTCGTAGAGCAGAGCAGTTCGTGGGATGGCAGGAAGTGGACTGGCTCGTGGTGAAGGCTGCGGCGGAACCCCACGGAGAGACGGCTAGTCGGCCTCGGATCACGTAAGGTGCCCCTTAACACCCTACATGCTCCCCTTTTACTCTGGGGCTGCACTGACCAGGGACAGAGACTTTGGGGGTTGTTGGACCCAAGAGACTTTGGGGGTGTTGGACTTCGGGGACTCTGGGTGATTTTTGGGTTGCTGGATTCAAGAACCAAAGGGAAAGGACACGGCCCAATTTGCTGGGGTGGGTCTTTTGCTCATGGTTTGTGTTATGAATCCTGTTTGTGGTGTTTTTTCCAATTTAATGCTGATGTCGTTTACCTCATGTTATTAAACATTTTCTGCTACACTCAGACTCCGTGCTTGCGAGAGGGGAAGTATTGCCTCTTAGAGGCGCCCAGGGGGTGGTATGTAATTGTCCCAGGTCACTGGGTGGGGGCTCGAGCCGGTTTTGCATTGCGTTATTGAAACGGAACCCCTAGATACAGAACCCGGCCCTTGTTGCTGCCAACTTAGATGGGCAGAAGGGTTACACTAGTACTGGATAGTCTATTCCACTTTAGTTGCAGCACTATCCACTCAGTATTATACCTCTTGTGTTTGAGTTATAATATCATCCTCCGTAGAGCCTCCTGACAAAATTTTTCTGCGATTCACACCCCAAAAATAGCCATTTGTTGGTTAGACAAACACATTACATTATTTTGCTTATTTACCTAAACACAAATAAGATTTTAGGTTAGAAGGAAGAATCTATGAAGTCTATCATGTCCATTTCCATCATTAAATTAAACAGTGGTAACCCACCATACTACATTGGTCTTGGGGTATGTACCATTACCCTCCAGAGGAATCAGAACTGGGTATTGTTTGGCATAGGCCCCATACAACTAAAAGCTAATGGAGATTCTTCGGCTTGAGTGAAAAGGGCCTATGCTTTAGCTCAAGTGGTGGAACTAGGCAGGAGGATCAGAGTTCCGTTCCAATTATCACCATGAAGTTCAGCATAGCCATGAGTTTTACATAGTAACAATTTTACAGTTCCATGTAGCCACAGATTTGTCTCATTTTTAATTTGCCCTCTAAGTAATTCTACACTGCTCCTTTAACAGATGGTTTATATTATATATTCCTACTACTGCTTTTAGTCATTCATGATTTTTGTGTGCAGTATTCTCCCTAAATGCCTTTGCCATTCATTTCTCCCCTGGTTTAAGTTCACATATGACTGCTTTTGCATGTGTCAAGTGACTTCAGAGAGACCTAGAGTGGACTGAAGTGATGATCATCAGGATCATTCACTTCACCAACGTGTTGAACTCCAAATCTGCATGTCTCCTTGTTTCAGATGATGTGACTCCTAAAGCAAGGAGTGTGACTTGAACGAAACATTAGCAAAACACACCACTGATTCAATTTCAAACAATCTGAAAACAGAATTATTCTTGCATCGTCAACATTTTACTAAAGAAGGGTGGTTTCCAATACTATATGGGGACCCTCCAATTTAAAAATACAGGGATGGGATTCTGAAAGGAACACAAAGGAGTCAGAGACTCAAATGCTCAACTGCTGAATTTCAGCCTAAACTGTTTTCAATTGAATTCATTTTAAACAAATGAGACTGGCATATTGGGCCTGATCTGGCATCAGTCCTTACTCAGACACAGAACTCCCATGGAAGACTGACAGTTATACTGAATCAGGCCCAATATGTTTTATAAAACCCTTTTTAAAATTCCAGGCTCCTGCCCCAAAAATGTTGAGTCTAGACAAGTAATAGAGGGGAACAACTGGTTATTCTAGTAGATAAGCTTGATTTCAGTAACTTGCTTATGATTGTCATCCTAAGACTTGTCCTCATTGGGTTGTTGAGAGGGAAGGGTTTTTTTTTGGAGGGGGGGAGGAGGAAGGGGAGGTTGATTTGTTTAAGGGAATGGGGCAGATGGGTCACACGATGTAAGCCCCTCGTGCAGATACACTGCACCAGTATATTAAGTAATACATACTGGTGCACCTGACCCCAGGTTCAAATCAAAGCAAGCTGCACTGGTGCAAGTCACATTTGACACTGAAGCAGTGCAAAAAAACCCCACAACAACAACAAAACAAGTGCAGGTAAGTTGCTAGAGAGACTGCAGACGGACTACACTAGACAGGTCTCAGCCATTATGGTTATCGTTGAGAACCATAAGAAAACAGCTGTAGTGTTCTCTGAAGTAGTGAGCCAGAAACCTGCTTGTCTATCTAGTGTAAACTGCAAAACATTTCCTGGAGAGACAACAATACCCTGCCTTTCTGGAAATGCCTGTAAAAAAACCCCTCCATGATCTGGGAAACACCGCCGGGACACAGATGGCAGCTCACCAAGAGAGTACCATACCACACAAGTGAGAAAACAAGCTTGGCTGCATAGCTTGATGGAGGGAGCTAGTTTGGGGAGGCTGAGACAGAAAAGGATTCTATTGCGTGGTCTAGACAAGAGGCTCGGAAGTCCCAGGAAATAACGTTCTCATCTCCCCTATTGCACAGGGCCTCCATGCTGTCTTTCTGGCCCTGTGAGCCTTCTAGGGCAGGCCAAGTGTGAGACATAGGAGGCAGGGGGTGACTCCATACCCATGGGCTCTCTGATCTAGGGATGCACCTTAGGGCTGCACTCAGTCTGCTCCAGCAGCTGCACCAGCCCCCACAACTTCTAAGCAAGGAAGGCACAAGCCAGAGGTGGAGCCAGGGTCTGCCCCATGGATATACCCAATGTGTGACTGCCAAGGGCCTTACATACTGCATGGACAGAGACAACAACTATACACCAAACTAAACAGCCAGCACCTATGAGCTGGGGGAAGGACTCCGAGGGGTGAGGTGGGGTGGGGGCAGGAATGGGTCTGCTGTCACAGCAGGGTCTTTTGGTCAAGGTTTAGAGTTTATAACAAGAAAGTAGCCTCAGTTGCCAGTCTGAAGGTGCATATAATCCCCAGCCTGTTGTTCAGCCAGTCCCATGACCCCCTGAGTGTGGAGATCAACCATTTTCCCCAAAGGATGTCTCCCAAATGCAGTCCTCCCCCACAAGTACCTGTTCCAGGGTAATGAAACAGCTTAGCTGGAATTATCCCCTTGTATAGTAGGGGCAAGGTAATATCTCTGGACCATATCGCAGAGTCAGATTCTGGGGACCTTTGGCAGACATAAAGCCCATAAACTTCATTGCAAGTTTCCCTGCATGATTGGGCATGAGTGGGACAGGGTGTGATTGTAGGACAGCTAAGGCCTGGTCCACACTAACCCCCCACTTCGGACTAAGGTATGCAAATTCAGCTACGTTAATTCGAAGTACCTTAGTTCGAACTTACCGCGGGTCCAGACGCGGCAGGCAGGCTCCCCCGTCGATGCCGTGTACTCCTCTCGCCGAGCTGGAGTACCGGCGTCGACGGCGAGCACTTCCGGGATCGATTTATCACGTCTAGACAAGACGCGATAAATCGATCCCAGAAGATCGATTGCCTGCCGCCGAACCAGGAAGTAAGTGTAGACGTACCCTAAGTACAGTAGAACCTCAGATTTACAAACACCTCGGGAATTGAGGTTGTTGGTAAATCTGAAATGTTCGTAACGCTGAACAAAACATTATGGTTGTGTTGTCAAACGTTTACAACTGAACATTGATTTAGTACAGCTTTGAAACTTTACTCTGCAGAAGAAAAATGCTGCTTTTAACTATCTTAATTTAATTGAAACAAGCACAGAAACAGTTTCTTTACCTTGTCAATTTTTTTTTTAATTTCCTGGTTTTTTTAATAGTTTACATTTAACACAGAACTGTACTGTATTTGCTTTGCGTGTGTGTCTCTGCTGCTGCCTGATTGCATACTTCCAGCTCCAAATGAGGTGTGTGGTTGACCAGTCATTTTGTAACTCTGGTATTCACAACTCTGAGGCCCTACTGTAAACGGAAGTTCAACAGCATTCCACCTGTGCAAATAAACTGATGTTTGTTGAGCTTGCATAAATTTGGGATGAGGCTCAGACTGTTTGACCATGAACCCCAATTTCAGTGCAAGTGGATGCCACAGAGGGCATCCCAAATTTGGTACATCCCGTTCCCAAATAGGATTTGAATAGGATATGCAATCCTGCAGCCACAGTGAACTACCGGTAAGCTGCCAGAGGCAAAACAACCAATCAGGAATCAAAGCTGTGCCTGTGGTTTGTTTGCTTTACAAGGGATTAACTGCAATGGCTGTATTTGTCCCAACTTGATCTCACCAAAACATTCATATAAGAAATACCCAGTGACCTGCATCAAATAGCTCCAGAGCTTAAGATAGAGCTCTGGTACTGGGAAGTCTAAGTAGCAGGGATAGATAATGCCTGAGCTCATACACAGAACAGGAGAATGCTCTGATTGTGAAAGGTTATTAGGGTGTTTAGTAACAGATGGGGGCCCAGATGTAGAAATCATTGTTCAGCTAAAGATTTTTCAGCAGAAGAAGGTTTATTCAACAATGTCAAGATTCAGAAGGACATTTGAAGGAGCAAAATTCCTTACGGCAGTGTATTATACATCATTTCATTTCTAGTCGTTGAACAAAATTGCAAACAGCTGGTGGATTGTTGGAAGATTTTAAAACACTTCTTTCAAAGGTATTTTATTACTGTTATAAAACACATACACTCACCACACATCCCCCCCCCCCACACACACAATTGTGAACTTTTATACCACTCAATTTTTACTTTTAAAACATTCTGATTCATTGACACTGCAGCTCAGGAGGATTTCTGCCCCAGTTTCTGCACAAGAGTGGGTCTCAACCTTTTCCACAGTGACACCTCCACCCCCTACAACAGAAAAGAGTTCCAGGACCCCTCCCATCTAGGGATGAAGAAACAGGATGGCGCTCAGAACCTCCTTGGGGTCATGACCCGCAGGCTGAGAACCCAAGGTTTGCAGGAAACTGTTAGGTAGTTTCTAAAATGAGACTGAGAAATTTTACATTCTGGATAAATGACATGCTTCCCATCATGCTGTGTGGATAAGTGACTTACTTCCCATTATGCTGTGAGGTTTCCCCAAGCATCACAACAACTAGGGCTAGATTTTCAATATTATGCCATTTCACATGTTGGGATGTGCTCGTGAGTGTTCACTTTGGTGCCCCATAACCTTTGCTAAACTTGAAAAGGCAAAAACTAAATGCTCAGCTTTCCGCTTGTTCCCCACATGTTCTTTGTGGATGTCTTACCATCAGTTAACTCTTGATACGGCCAAGCCTTCCTTCTCCCTCAAGCTCTTCATTTTCCCCGTATTCTGTCCCCATCAGCACTATTACCATGCTCCCAGGTAACTCACACACCTTTTGAGTCTGTCCTCTGAACATGCACATCCTACATCCAAATCCTGCTGCTCTTCCTCTATTGTATGCCTAAGACATGGTCCTTCCTCTCTCTTTCTCTCCCTCTACACAACTAAAATACCTCTACTTCCCTCATCACCTTCTCTCCTTTGTACACTAACCTCCTCTTCTCTGGTCTTCCCAACACACACATCGCTCCCTTTAGGTCCCTTAAGAACACTGCTGCTAAAATCCTCTTCCTAGCCTATCCTGACAATGTCACCTGCTCCCTGAGTCCCTCCACAGACTCCCCCCTCCACACCATACCAAATACAAGCATCTTGTCCTTCTCTCCAATGCCCTCCTTTCTCTTGTAGCCTAAGCAGGGAGAGGCTCTCAAGTTACCTCCCCAAACACCTCACCTACCCTCTGCCTCACCCACCAGTGAGACCAGCCTTGATCCACATCTCCCAGAAGCACCACTGTTCCATGCTGCCTCTTGTGCATGGAAGCCCTCCCTGAATAAGTCGGTTAAGCCACTATCCTTCTTTCTTGCAAATTCCCCCCTCAAGATCCCAATTCTGTTGTCTCTCTTCTAGTAAATTGGCAACTGGTAATAAACAAGCAGGAGGCCAGCCAGGATTACTGACACCAGAGATATCTTTTGTCTGCCTACTGTGGGATTCTTACACCTCCCTCTGAAGCATCTGGTACTGGCCACTAGGGGAGAGAGGATACTGGACAACATGAACTTGGGGTGTGATCCAGTGTGCCACCTTCCATGTTCATTTATAGCCTGGAAAAGCTTTGAAACCTGCAACGTGTGTTAAGAGCCAGTCTCTACGGCCATGTGTTCCCATCACTGTTCCCCTTGTCTCTCCTTCCCCAGTCCCTCCATTTATTTGCGAAGCTCACTTGTTAGGTCTGATCCTAATTTAGTTTATAAGCTCTGCAGGGTGGGGACTCTTATGGCTGCATAGCAGCCAGCACAATAGAGCCCTAACTTGAGTGGGGCCACTGGGCACTATTCTAAAAGCAATCAACACAAAAAAGTCACCCCACCATAGCATATGCACACAGTGCTGTGCAGTATCAGGGGGTAGCCATGTTAGTCTGTATCTACAAAAACAATAAGGAGTCTGGTGGCACCTTAAAGACTAACAGATTTATTTGGGCATAAGCTTTCGTGGGTAAAAACCTCACTTCTTCCGATGCACAAACTTGTGGAGATATCAACACTCAGCATTTATACACGGTAGCACTTTTCATCCAGAGACCCCAAAGCACTTTACCACCATGAGGCAACACGATGTTACGGAGGGGAAAACTGAAATAAGGCGACATGAAAACCCAAGGTCATCCAGCTAGTCAATGGCAGCCAGGTGCCTGTCATTCTGTGACTGGTGGGGCGATACTGTGGTTTGTCCCATGAATTAAACTGTGCGTTCAAATGCAATTCATTATGAGAACCCCTCCACCACATTACTAATAGCATCATCATGGTATGTTGCAGCCAGGGTCATAACTGAACTTCATCAAAACCCTTTAGAAGTTGAGACTGAACAGCAGCAATGAAATGTGCCCTCTACAAAGAACACGGTACAGTGTTAAGCTACAGGCAAGTACAGTCAAAGTCAAGAATAAAGCAGGGGGCTCAGATTGCCTTAATTTTAATGGCTATTTTAACCAATCTGTTGGATGCTTTCTCCAATCCTGACAGTGACTCCCTTAACTAGGAATTAAATGTATACATATAATATCTAGGCAAATAAGGGTGCCTGGAATTACAAGGTCAACTCCAAGACATCATCTATGGAAGATTACATATACCACAGTCAAGACTCTGCCCCTCCAATGAGCCTATACCCAGCCCCATTAAAATCAGAGGCTGTATTGAGGCCTCAGGGATCTGACATGCAGAACTCATTGCAGGATCAGAACCCAACTTAGCAACTCCCTCTTTTCTTCCTCTTCTGTAAAACTAATGTGAGCACAGAGACTACAGGATGAGCAGAGTCCGCGCACTCCAAGTGCTTTAACAGAGAACTGGCCAATGACTTGTCAAAGAGTCCTGCCGTCTCTTACTTACATTCCTCCTACAACATAATCTGGTCCTTTCTGCTAACTGAACTACCAACAACTCTACAAGTTCAATCAGAGTGGCATAGCTACAACGATGGAAGGTGTTTTTCATAGTTGTAGAAACACCACCTCTCCAAACAACCGTCGTTAGGTTGATAGAAGCATTTTCTGTCAACGTAGCTCCATCTATACTGGGGGTTAGGCTGGCACAGCTTTGGCCCTCGGGGGGGAGGGGGGAGGGGAGAGAGATTTGTCACAGCCTGACCACCATAGCTATGTCAACCTAAATTGGAGGTGACATTCTCTGGAGGTGAATGCTTTGATTCTTCTAAATTAGAGATCGGCCGAAGCTGTGGAGTCCAGCAGAGTTTAGGATCCAAGGGCTTGGTCTGAGTCTCTCTAAACCAGTGGTGGGCAACACCCGCAGGTTGCCCACCACTGCTCTAAACACTGAAACAATTGAAAAATGGAAGTTTCATAGGGTAGATGCTCCACAAAAACAATAAAATTAAATCTGTAACTAATGAGTCTAATTTTGTAATGGATTTGTTTCAGCCACACTCTCACCCTTTGCTTTGAGATGAATGTTCATGGAAAGCAAACGTCAGTTGATACTCATAAGTGTTTATGGAAACTAAGTGTTTGATCCATGCACATGAGGACTAGTACCAGAGGTGTTTGCATAAAGACCCTCAGATCCCATGACCTTCCGTGTTGAAAGGATGAGCCTCTACCACTTGAGTGTAAAAGTAGCAACTTCACCTTACAGCTGTAATACATTTTTCTACTCTTATGTGAACCAGCTATTAGAGGGGAACACTCTTCTCGTACAGGTTGCACTTAGACATTCATGCAGCTGCGGAACAGAAACATTACTATGTGACTTATCCAACACAACTCGAAGTGACAGTATGCAAAGAACTGCTCAGAATCAATCGTATGTCTAGTGTCTAGGGGAATGGATTGAGACTCAGAAGAGCTGGGTTCTATTCCCATTTCTGCCATTGACCAACTGGATGACCTTGGGCAAGACGCTGTTGTTATCTGTGTCTTTGTTTCCCTTTGTCTATCATGCCTACTTACAGAGTTAGCTCTTCAGAATACAGACTCTCTCTCTCACCAGGTGAATGTACAGTGCCTAGCACAATGGAGCCCTAATATCTGTTGGGGCCCTTAAACACGACTGTAATATAAATAGTATGCTAGTAATAAAGTTTGGAAAAAATTAATCAGATACCATCCAGAACAAATAAACTCAAGAAAATCACTCCCTACATGTGGATATTCCTTGAGCAGAGAGAGATTCTAGTTTCATCAGATAAATTATTCATAGCAAATTATGCGCTCAGCTCTGGCAGTTTAAAATTTTGCAACAACCATTTGTTTTACAAACTCACAGCCTGGATGCAAAGTAATCCTATATGGTTATCGTTTTCAATGCATAAATGCTCAGTGCTAAACTAAAATTGTCTTCTGCTGGCATCTCCCAGCCAGCCTAAGCGGTGAGTCAAGCTTTGGAAATACAAATTCCAGTGCCGTCTAACTATAAAATTGTCTATACCTAGGCAGATTCTTAATCCCTAGACCACAGACATCCATCTTAAAACGTTTCATTTATATGGTTGTAAAATCTCACAACACCACATAAATCCTGACGCCCAAAAAAAGCTTTAAAGAGGAAGCCTGTTTAATTTGCAAGTTCAGCATGTCAGGCTGACTGGCAATACACTTGAGTCCTAAATTCCCCCTGAAACTTCCTTTAATAACATCATACCTATCAATGTGTTATGCGCATGAGCTTACTCATCTTGACAGTAAGGGAAAATCTGTTCCATCGCTCTTTTCTGCATCATAGTAGCACTAAGACGCAGTCAAAACTGGGGCCCCATCATGCTAGACACGGTACAGACACACAAGTTAAGAGACCCTGCCCCAAAGAGCTTACAATCCACACAGACAAGACAGCCGAAGGGGAGGAGAAAGGAAGTATTAATGCGCACACGTTACAGAGAGATTAAATGATTTGCCCAAAGCACACAGGGAGTCTGTAGCAGAGCTGGAAATGGAATCCACATCCTGTGAGTCTCAGTCCCCAGCTCAACCACAAGACCAGCCTTTCTCTTCCCCACATGCTCAATGGGGGGCGAGCAGTTTTCAAACTCTGGTGCCTCATCATCTGATCATGAGAAGTACAGAGACACCATCAACTTCCCCAAGTGCCACAAAGGTGTTTAGGTCCTAAGATAGGAGACCTCATTCCATTTTTGGACACTGACAGACTAAAATATCCCTTTCAAGCTTCTAAAACCATCTTCAACAGGCAGGTGTGGAATTTGGGGGCCTAATTTAGGTCCTTAGGTTAACTGGGCTCACAAACCTAGTGTACTCATTTTATGACCTTCCATTTATCTTTTTCCTTCCCTCAGACTATGAACCTGCCTGCATTTCTGTAGACATTTGTAATGCACAAGATAAGAGTAGTTTTGGTGATGCTGCTGCTTTTCTGAGAATGCATCACAATGGTGTGCCACAAATTTGTGAAACTTCTGTGTAAATTGATGACTATGCCCTAAACCTTTCTTTAGTTAAGTAGGGCAATCTGCACACGTTTTTATGCATGCACCTGCCTGTTCAGCTAGTCATTACTCATATAACAGCTCATTCTGGTTGCTGTAATCTTCAGGTTTTATTTTTTTAATTGGGCAAACACTATACACCTTGACTTTGCTCATGAAGTCCAAAGCCAGCTTGTGTCACGCCTCTATTAATTGTGTATATATAATCAACCTAGTAATGAGTTACATTCTGTACATTTAATCTGAACATCTCCTTTTTGCAAGCTCCTGATCTGCAATGCAAATGTGCAGATTTCTGATGAAGCTTTGATTCCATTTGAAGCTAATCTTCAAGGGCCCAATTCAATGCCCACTGAAGTCAGCGAGAAGACTCCCATTGACTTCAATTGATTTTGGATGGGGACCCAGCTGCACTGAAAGAACAGCGCTTCTGCGTTTCACAAAACGCGTTTCACCATCGTTTGTGAAATGAGGAATCCAAAGGACAAATTAGCAGCAGCAGGAATGTCAGTTAGTCCCCACATTTCTTGTTTCTTGTGGTACTTCTGAAAGAGCACTGGTATATTAAACATGGAAGAGCTCATTCCTTATGCTCTATTGACATTGGAGATGGAAGCTAAGACACTCCCTAGGAGTCAATGGAGCTATGCGAATTTATGGTAGCTGAGTCTCTGGTCCAGCTGCTCTCAATTTATCCTCAGAAGCAGTGACAAGCAGACAGTGACAGCATTCCTTTCCTCGCACTGTTCTGTCTCATCTCTGAGCTAGTGAGGACCTTTCTTGGTGTGAGAGGATTGGACTTCTGTTACTGTTCAGTCATTGGTCTCTCCGCTGAATCTGGATGCCAACCTGTGCCGACTCAGGTGGTACTTTTGTGACATTGACACCAGTCACAAGGAAGTAGACCTAGCCAACTGTTATTGTTTTCCAAGAGTATGGCTGAACTGGAGAAATCTGCCTTAGATATGTGCATGCTACCTTAGACTATTAATTAGGTGAATCGCTAAGAAAGGTTCAGAAAAAGGATCAGACATTTGTATGAATAAGAGTAGTGGCTGCACATACACTAGTTAGGGAGAGACAGAGATCATTTTTCATGCTTAAAATGCAGGTCTTGACCCCCTCCAACAGGTTGTATTTAACTAAATAGTACAATGCCCTTGTTTCCCACAAGTATTGCATCTTTAAGTCTCCAGTCCTGCAAACCCTTATGCATGTGCTCAGAAATAAGCATTTACATAAGAGCTTGCAGGACCAGTGTCTAAAAACTAAGCACTCTGCAGAGAGAAGCATCCATTTTGTGATGAGCTCAGTGTAGACTGTCAAAGGGACACACACACATTGCTCTCTCATTGAGACTTCACTTTTGTTTTTATGGTTCCCTTAATCTAAAATAAGGCACAATCTAACTGAATGGATATATTCTCTTTGAGCATGGACTAGTATAGCAAGGAGTACATTTCACTTCATACTATAATATTGCAAAATCAAGTGCACCATGGGGTTTTACAACTATGTAATACCTAGTTCATTTCAAAAACAGGATTCCGGCCTAGACGGTCCATTGGTCTGTCCCTGCATGACATGTCTTACATGCATGTTTACTCTCTTGTAAGTGAAGTCTATTTCCATGTTTAATTGATGGACAATAGCCACAACAGCAATCTCCTTCACTCACCATTTTCCAAATTATTATGGAGAATCTGGTATACTCTAGCTAGCCATCCTTTGCTATGTGAGACAGAGTGTGGCTAATGCACTTGGAGCACAGATACTGGGGGTCCCAGGCAATGAGAGCACAGACTCTGCTTATAGACACTATACCATCAGTGATGCGTCCCAGAGGCAGAGAAATGTGAGACAACAGGCCATGACCCTTCTCAAGCGTTCCTCTGGCCAGAGCAGGGCCGCCCAGAGGGGGGGCAAGTGGGGCAATTTGCCCCAGGCCCCACAGGGGCCCCAACGGGGGTTTTTCGGGGCCCCTGGAGCAGAGTCCTTCACTCACTCCGAGGGCCCCGGAAAACTCTCGCGGGGCCCGGGCCCCCGGAGCTTCTTCCGCTCTGGGTCTTCGGCGGCAATTCGGCGGCGGGGGGTCCTTCCGCTCCGGGATCCACTGTTGAAGTGCCCCGAAGACCCACAGCGGGGAGTCCTTCCGCCGCCGAAGACCCCAGGCCCCCTGAATCCTCTGGGCGGCCTTGGACCAGAGAGCTGGCTCTGTGCAGAGGGGAGACCACCACACCACCCTCTCCCAGGGTGGTGGAGCTACTACTTCAGGGGTCGGCAACCTTTCAGAAGTGGTGTGCCGAGTCTTCATTTATTCACTCTAATTTAAGGTTTCGCGTGCCAGTCAGACATTTGAACGTTTTTAGAAGATCTTTCTATAAGTCTTTAATATATAACTAAACTATTGTTGTATATAAAGTAAATAAGGTTTTTAAAATGTTTAAGAAACTTCATTTAAAATTAAATTAAAATGCAGAGCCCCCCGGACTGGTGGCCAGGACCTGGGCAGTGCGAGTGCCACTGAAAATCAGCTCGCGTGCCACCTTCGGCACGCGTGCCATAGGTTGCCTACCCCTGTACTACTTCAATGCACACCTACAGGAGGCACTCAAGAGCAAGTCTAAGTTACGGACTCTGCACAGGCTTTGCCTAATATTTCCAAAAGCAGCCTCTGATTTTGGATGTCCAACATGAGATGCCTTGGGTCTAACTCTCAGAAGTGCTGAATATTCACTGCTTCAGCTGAAGTTAATAGGAGCTCTAGATCTGCCAGTCCCCCAGCTGGGGGTGAGGGGAAATGAAACTTGAGTTGGGCACCCAAAAATCGGAGACGACTTTTGAAAACACTGGCTTAATTCTTTTAGTACCCATCCAGCCCTACAGAACTGGAGAAAGTAGCTCAAGATAAATAGACACACACAATTAGCTTTTGACTAAGGCACACACACTGAATTAAGGAAAAAAAACTGTTGTCTTGATTCTAGGATGCAAATAAGCATCTTTTTTAGAAGCTGAGAAAGAGAGCGCCTCAACTAACTAAAATTGCACATTGACTGAAATAAGCGACGCTGTCTTTCAGATGTATACTTCAGACAGAAAATGAAACGTATCAAAAAGTGTCTGATTTGACGTGGCTTGCAGCTGTAAGGCAAAGTGACTGTCCCATTTCCCCCCCCCTAAGGCAAACACACAGGATTTTCTTGATGTTATCTTTGTCTTTCTAGAAGTCTTTGAAAACCATCTGTAGAGATTCATAAAGGGTATTTGTGTTTTAAGTAAACTGCAAAAAGGGATCTATACTGAACAGATGGAAACAAATCAAAAAGCTTACCAGGATGCAGAAAAACAGCAACACTTGGAAACCACCAGATATGAATGAGTAGGCAGGTTGTCTGCCATTTTTTTTACACTGAGCTGATGCATCTATTTTCCCCCACTTCTTGCAGTGGACAGTGTGTTGTGATCATGCCAATATTTTGTTTCTCTCTTTCACTCTTCCAAAGGCTATGAAATATTTCCCCCAGGTGCCCTCCCTATTTTGGACCAGCTCTCCCTCTGCATGTCATTTCGACAGGAATTGTTCTGCTTATTGTCAGTGTCTGTTCACAATCCAAAGTGGCTAAATGCAGCTACTTTTGAAGTGTATTGTATGTGACAGCAAAAGGGCTCCAATTTTTCATGGAATGCCAAAACATTAATGAACAGATAAGTTGGGGAGAGATGTGCTAGACAGTACAAATCAATCCAACAGACAACAGGTTTTGTGTTTGTTTTGGGTGGTGTTTTCTGACATTTCAAAGAAGTGCAGGATTGTTTATTCAGTAACATTCTTTCATAGGAGGCATAATAAGGCATGAAATGATGTGTGTTACTGGATTGCGTGGGTATTAATGGGACTTCCTGAACGTACCAGCAAAACCCCAAAAAAGAAAAACCTAAAAAAAAGTCCCCGGTGTTTAAAACGTTTACCTTGATTTTCAGATCTAGGCTGCTTGTTCTTTTATCAGTGGGCTGTTATTAGTCACAGTTTGCATGTGCACATGCAAGAGAGGCTTCGTGCTACTGGTGAAAAGCGTTTGTCCTATTTTAGATCAGTCATGTAACACTAAGCCCAAAGTGTATCCTGGCTATGTCTTCACTGCCAAAAGGGTGTGTTTTTACATCGAGAGAGCTCTCTCCATGAAAAGTCAGTGGTACAAGTACAGTGGTCCAGTGCAGTATGCCGTCCCGGTAAGATATTTATAGCTGGTATGGCATACCAGAAAGACACAGGAGGAGCCCGTCCCCAGCCTCACCCCCAGCCCTTCCATGCAGCTGCATCTCCTGAGTCCTCCTGCCTGGGGTCTGCACAGCAGCCCCACCAGAGGACAGGGCTGGGGGCAGAACGTGCAGCTCCTCCGGCATGACTGCTGTACTGCCCCCAGCCCTGTCCTCCGGCAGGGCTGCTGTACAGACTCCAGGCAGGACGACTCAGCTGTGTGGAAGGGCTGGGGGCAGTACAGCAGCCGCGCTGGAGGAGCTGTACGTTCTGCTCCCTTGGCCACTGCGGTTCCTGCCGGGGGTCTGTACAGCAGAAGTCTCTGGGGCAGCAGGAGACCGACAGAGCCCTCCCTCCCTCCCCCAGCTAACATGGGATGGATGTGGATCATGGAGAGGGGACGGGGAGGGCACGGGGGCCCAGGGAGGAGTCACATGGGGAGATCACGTGCCCCCCCTTGTGTCCTTCCCATGAGTGCAGCATACCAGCAAGGAATGATTTCTACTTGCACCATTGTGTAAAGTCCTAGTGCAGACCAGGCACAGGTGGAGATAAACCCAAGGTAGTAAAAACTACCTGTGCTCTGTCTTCATTAAGAGCTTTCTCTCCCCCTCCCCTGCCCCTCAAAATGAAGATCTAGGCTCTTTCTCAAGGACTACTAGGAAGAATAGGCAGGTTTTACTCTGTGACTCTCTTTTTCTGCAGACCTTTTGCTTCTGAATCTGTTTCTCACACTACTTAAGAACAGGGCCACTAAAAGTAGTTTTGTCTATTTAGACTGTCAGCTCTTTGGGACAAAGACTGTCTCTCACTATGTGTTTGTAGAGCTGCTAGCACAACAGGGCACCAATCTTGGTTGGAGTCTCCAGGTTCTACTGCAATATAAAAGGACAAGAAGGGGCCAGTTCAGAAAAAGAAGAGACCTGGAGCCTGCCAAGACCTCCTAATGCTCTTTAACCCATGCACATCAACCCCATATCCCAGAGGTATGGATTTTTCAGAAGTGCTCAGCATTGACCAAGTCTGGTATTACTGACTTCAATGGGAGTTTCACCTTTGACTTCAGTGACAGCAGAATTAGGCCAATGCTGAGAACCTTTGAAAAATCAACCCTACTCTTAATTCTCTGAGATGCAATTTCTTGAATTCTTTTCTTCCCAGAGTATTTTAACCCTGTAATAATACCTAGCTCTTACACAGTGTTTTTCAGTAGATCTCAAAGTGCTTTACAAAGTACATCAGTATCGTTATCCCCATGTTACAAATAAGGCACATAGAAGGGAAGTGACTTGCCCAAAGTCATCCAGCAGTCAGTGGCAGAGTCAGGAATAGAACCTATGTCTCCTGAGTCCATGTCCAGTGCACTCATCTCTAGCCCATACAGGCCCTGTCCACCCAGCTTCCAGTATTGATTGAAGAGACCTGACAGCAACTGATGGAAAAATAACCTTCAGCTGATGATGCCTGTTCACCAATCTCCAGCCATATTGCCGTGGTCTTCCATGCAACATTTCTTACCGCCTTTCTAAGCCACATTACTGAGGAAACTAAAAGCCTGTGAATTTTCTGTTCTTTCCAATAATGGGCTCACTGACTTTCATTCAGCATCACTCTGTTCCAGAAGCACTATACTTCAAGAGCAACATTCACTTCATGTGCATCAAATTAGAGTCATAGCACTTTGTGTAGGTGAAGTGCAGTGGTTCTGGTGAAGCACAATACCTCCTCCTACTCACCCGACATGGACCCAAGACATGGAGCTGCGGCACCTGCCTGCAAAACCACTGCATGATCTTTACTCCAGCCTAAACCTCATGCATGTAAGGAACCGGGGCACTTGTATCCATATAAATGCAAATCAGCTGAGCCCGGTCCAAATTAGGCTGGCGCAGACACTTCCTGGTTGCACCACAGTGGGGCACATTTCACCCCAAAACAGAGGTAATGTTTTTATTGAGGGAAAATAGAGATGTTGTCAACATTGCTGAGAAAAAGGCTGACCAGCAGCCATCTCCATCCCAGTTTTTATGTAACAGAAGTAAAGGTTTGTAAATCAAGGCAGGGTGTCCTGAGGAGGGGCCACAAACCCTGTAAACTGCTGCTTCTCCTCCTCTCCCTGCCCTTTGCCTGCAACAATTAAGCTATAGGCCACATGGCCTAGTGCTCAGCGATGCACAGTGCACTGTCTTGGGCTATCCTGTGACCAGAGGGCCCGGATTCCAAGGATCTCCCTTTAATCTCCCCTCAAGTAAATGAGTGTTTTAACATCTTTCAGGAAGTCATTCTACCAAACAATATGCACAGCAAGCTGCTGCAAAGTGAGACATGCATTCAAACTTCCACGTCTTTAAAGACCTAAGACAAGAAGTTTTCCACCTCAATCTAGGGTGCTCAAAAACCCACTGAGGCCCACACCACGTTCATATCTTCAAATAGAGCTGAGTTCCTCACCTTGCTAGTGTAAGGGGACTGTTGCCCCCTTACTAACATTCAGTGGGGGTGTTTTGGCTGGCTAGCTCCCAGCACTAAAAGGGGAAGGGTCGATGGCAAATCAGGAGCCTGAGACTGACAGTCCCCAGGAACAATGGGGAGAGGCCAATGCTCCAGATCAGCCTGATTGACAGGGCGGGCAGGCTAATCAGAGAATCAGGAGGCCAGGGGGGTCCCGTCCTCCGTGTGAGCTGGAATGGCCTGAGTCAGACAGAGTGGGGCCGAGCTAAGGAGAGAGCAGGGGCCCGAGCTACGTTGCTGGAAGCAGAGCTGCAGCCCCAAAGCCAGAGCACAGCCCAGAAGAGCAGAGCTGCCCTGGAAGGAGAGCTGCAGCCACCAGAGCCAGAGGGGCCAGACAAGCAGCCAGGAAGAAGGTCAGAGCTGGGAGCAGAGTCACAGAAGCAGCCTGCAGAGCCGACCTGTCCTGGGGGCAGAGCTGCAGCAACCAGAGCCAGAGAGGCCAGAGAAGCAGCCCAGGGAGCTGAAGGCAGAGCAGCAGCAGCAGCCATGCTGAGGCAGAGTGGAGCTGGAGCCGGGGCTGGAGCAGTCCGGAGCTGGGTGCGGTGAGCAGCTGGGGAGAGTGAGGGGGACCCTGGGCAGTGGGCCCAGCGCAGGGAGACACCTCAGCCAAGAGGCTCTGCAGGCCAGACTTGGAGGGGATCGTAACCCTGTCAGGGTGGGGGCAACGCTGGGAAGAAGGGTCCTGCCACCTAGAGCCTGAGAGCATGTGGCCACCGCCAGAGCAAGTGTCCAACCCACAGCGTCTCTGCAGCACAGCCAGGGCCTGAGAAGGAGGCCTGGGACCTACAAGGAACAGACTGTGAACTGCCCTGACGTTCCAGAGACACTGTTTGTGATGTTCCCTGCCACAGAGCAGGGTGATGTGTTTTCCTTTAACCTTTCCCATTTTTCCTTATTCTTTTTTTAAAAGTAATTGTTAATTAAACAACTTGTATTTGCTTTAAATTGTATGAAATGATCAGTGGGTCAGGGAGGTGCCCAGTGCAGAGAGAGTACCCCGGAGTGGGGACACCCTAGCCCCTGTCCTGGGTGACCACAGCAGGGTTGGGGGTCAAGCCCCCCAGGAATCCTGGGCCCAGCCTTGTCGGGGTTACGAGGACTCTGCCAGACAGGAGAGTGGAAGGGGAGTCCTCAAGGGCAGGGAGGCCTCTGGGTAAGGGAAGTGGGAGCGAGGACTCAGATCCTTTCGCTAGCCCACTTCACCGGGGTAGTGCAGAAGCCAGGAAAGTTCCCCACAATAGCGGGACCATTCCCCCGCTTACACTAGGTCCCAAGCTTCCTGCCTTATGCTTCTTGCTGGTACTGAAGAGGAAATGTTCAAAAGTCTGGCGGGCCCGCCCAGTTTAAGCACCCCCAAATTCTTATCTGACGTGAGTCTGCAAAAGCGATTTCTTTCACAGCTTTTATGGGACACAAGGGACCATTATGATAATCTAGTCTGGCCTCCTGCATAACAAAGGCAATAGTATTTCTGGTTGGCCTTGTAAGCACAGGCCTTACCCCCTGCATCTCCAGCAAGTCTTGCTTCCAGATGGACCAGAAATACCACTTGTGTGGGTGACTGCTTCTGAAGGTGTGAAAGGGCTACAAATAATCAGACCCATCTAAAGGAACACAGGAACTTTGCATGCATGAGAGCCTATGGGTGGGCTGGATTTTGATGCTGCCTTCCTCCCCCTCTGCTACGCACTCTGGTAACGTGCCTGATGTAAAACTCCACATCTTCTGGAAGCTGTTTAGCAAATAAAGCAGGGCTCTGATACATCCTATTAATGCCTTCCATTTTGAGAAGTAAACAGTACAGTTCCCGCAATTATGTTCGATCACTGTCCAGAAGTTATTAGGAAGCTAATTAAAACAAATAGATCGCTTTAGCATTCAGAGTTCATGGCACATTAATTCAACAGGACAAGATACAGAAGGAAGATAAAGGCTGAAGAAAAGGCCAAGGACAGTACAGAAACATTCCCTAGTGTGTTTTTTATTTCCTTGTTGTACAAAAGACAAGCGTGTCTCCTGGCTTATCTAGGTACACTGCCAAAGATTTTTTTTTAAAAACCCACTCTTTTCTCTTTGCATTTTGCTGTAAATGTGCTTCCTACACTGGTGCCTGGAGCCGGCCCTGACCTCAGGAAAACTATTCTTGATGCTTAATCCTTGTAGTTGCTTTTTTAAAATCTAGCAATAGCCTGAGATCCCAGATGTATTTTCTTTTTTAAATTGTATTAAGAAAATTTACCTTTTTTAAGAACAGAATTGGATTTTTGTGTCTTAAGAGGTTTGTGCACATGTTGCTTAATTAGCTGGTGGCAACAGCTGATTTCTTCCCCACCCTCCTTTCTCAGCGCTTCCCCGGAGGGGGGGGGTGAAAGGGCTTGAGGGTCCCCACAGGAAGGAATTCCCAAGTGCGCCTTCCTGGGTTCTCAAAGGGGTTCTGCACTTGGGTGGTGGCAGCATCTACCCATCCAAGGTCAGAGAGAAGCTGTAACCTTGGGAGTTTAATAACAAGCCTGGAGCGGCCGGTATTAATTTTTAGAATCCTTGCGGGCCCCCACCTTCTGCACTCGAAGTGCCAGAGTGGGGAATCAGCCTTGACACACCCTGACAAACCTCATAGGCTCCAAGCGGGATGCACAGGGTACAAGTGAGGGCAGCATTTAGGTCAAATACAAGACAAGACAAGACAAGACAATACACAGCTTTAAAGACTCATGAAAAATAGCTGCTGCACAACTTTTGATCCTGCAACTAAATCCACACAGATACCTGCTCAAGTCAATGGAGTTCCCTCTGAGCATAACAGTCCATCTGCCTGCATCTGATTTCAGAGACTTAGAGTGGGAGTCTCAAAAGCACTTGGGGTGGCAGTATAAAACCCACAGACAATCACCTATCACTGTAGTATGGGGGCACCTTCCCCGTAAAATCACACCTAGTCACTTTGGAAAATACTATGCTTTGTGTCTATTTTTTTTTTAATTACATCAAAGTTGCTTCTAAATGCTTTCTCCCCCAGTTTTACCACAGAGTCAGAGGCCACATTTATAGCCCTTTCACTGAAAAAGGTAACGCTCGTGCTATGCAAAAATCATATCTTCACTCATTTTTCAGGTCACTAACTAAAAATAATAAATATAGAAACAGAGATATAGTCAAAGATAATCGAAGGAAGTTTGCTTGTTTTAAAAATACCAGTGACCTGATTTCTTTGCCATATTCCAAGTCCAATGCAAATTAATACATCTGAATTAAGAGAACATGAAAAACAGTGTTAATTATAGAAATGTCAACCCTGCTATATAGCAGCTCAGTCACATGCTGCTATAATACATCCTAAAATTGAGAGGACGCCTATTAGTGACACACAGCAGGAATAAATAAATAAATAAATAAATCCAGCTACCTAACTTGAACCTTGTGTAATGTACTGTTGACATTTGTTGACAATGCTCATCCATCATTTGTTAATCCTGGATCACCCGAGCAATGTGTATATATATATGCTACAACTATGATATCAGAGCTTATATTTAAAGCCACGCTGACTTTAAAAAAGAAAATTGTTCAACTATTAAATTGGCTAACAGATAAAAATATATCAGATGGAAAGTACTGATTAGATTCTATTGATTATTAAACTTGGCTTCTTCATGTAGAAAATTAAACTCAGAGTCAACATCCATTAGTTTTTGTTATGCTACGGATAGTCAAAAATGGTGCCACCTTCAGACTGGAGGTAGTATTACAACTTCCAATACCATATTTAAGAGAATGCTAATAGAAAAGTATCAAGTATCAGGGGGTAGCCGTGTTAGTCTGTATCTACAAAAACAACAAGGAGTCTGGTGGCACCTTAAAGACTAACAGATTTATTTGGGCATAAGCTTTCGTGGGTAAAAACCTCACTTCTTCGGATGCATAGAGTGAAAGTTACAGATGCAGGCATTATATACTGACACATGGAGAGCAGGGAGTTACTTCGCAAGTGGAGAACCAGTGTTGACAGGGCCAATTCAATCAGGGTGGATGTAGTCCACTCTCAATAATAGAAAAGTATGGAATTTAATTGAAGACTCAGGTGTGCAGAGAAGGAACAGTTCCTGATGGGAAGAGATTAGCAAGAGATTCAGGAACATCCCTTCCTCCACCTTTGCACCCCAAATTTCTACATTTCATAAATATTTCCAACTAGGGATCAGAAGTCAGCACTAAATGACTGACATTTTCAACGGCGGAGGGGAGGAGGGGTAAACAGAGAGATGCCAAGCAATGCACAGCTCTTGAATAACAGTCCTAATGGCCATGGTGAAAGTCCTGCTCCTCGGGGCTAAGTGAGGTAATCGGATGTTTATTACAGTACATGTACGCTTGCGATAAAGATACCAAACTCTGATCCCTCATTCTCATTAATTTTAAATATCTCAGTCCATTAAATGATGATCCTTAGACCCTTTACCCACAAGAGTGGGTTGGGGGTAGGAAAGGCAAAAAGAGGTACATGTTTACCCTTATAAAAATAAATATCACTAGATGTAACCTTACCTGGCAAGCCATAGAGAAAAAGAAATTAAATATAATAGCAGGTACCCCTTGCTGAGAAGCCCCTTTGGATTTAAAGCTTCAGGGGGAAATAATTAAGTTTAAAAGAGAGGCTGCCGCTTCTAAATGAAGAGACATGGCACAGTGCTAGAGCAGTCTGTACTAATGAAGTAACACAGTTGCTGTGTCTGGGGCTATTGCTTCAGTGTACAGTTTTAGAATGGCATCCAATTATCTCTTCTCGTTAGGAAGAGTCACCGTTTTTTCTATTATTATTACAGGCAGTATTTTTCTCTTGCTGTTAACACCGGAATTAGTTCGCAGTGACCTATGCATTCTGACTAAAGCTATGGCTACACTACAGAACGTGCAGCTACGCTGCTGGAGCACTGCAGACTCTCTAAGCCAATGGGAGACAGCTCTGCCATCGACTTAATTGCTCCAGCCCCTGCGAGTGGTGGGAGCTATGTCAGCACGAGACACTCTCCCACGGACTTACAGCTGTTCACATTGGCGCTTAGGTCGATGTAATTTACGTCGCTTGTGGGGGGTCGGGGGGAGTGGCTTATTCACATCCCTGGGTGATGTAGCTTATACCGACATAAGCTGTAGTGTGTACGTAGCCTTAGTAGATAGCTTTTCCTCTCCTCCAAGCAATCAGATGGCTTCAGATAGCAATCCGACATGCAAGGATGAGTTTACATTGTACAATTCTCTTTATCACAGAAGTGGTATAATCTCCCCAATCAGCAGCTCCATTGTCTCCTGTCATGGCAGTTTAAGTTCAGAAGTAAGGACCTGAAGCATAGGCAGCGAGTTATATGGGCCCGCCCATGGTGCCCATGCTCCACCAATATTCAGGAAAGTGGGCCTGGCTCCACCAATGTTTGGGCTGCTATTTTCAGAGCTGTCCCGTCCATCGGACGGACCAAGGCAACTTCCCCGGGCCCCGCGCTTCAGGGGGATGCAGGGTCCAGGGCGGCCTGGGGAGTTAGCGGGCAGCCTGGCACTGCAGCAGCAATTGACCCAGCCCCAGCCCGTCCTGCTCTGCCTCTTCCCGCCCCTCCCCCACTCCACCCCTTCCCCCAAGGCACCGCCCCTTTCCACCCCAGTTCCAAAGTGCGGGGCTGGGGCAGTTGCCCCGGTCCGTCCTATGGACTGGACGGCTCTGCTGGACCCGTTCTGGGCACCACCAAAAGTTATACAAACCTGGTGCCCGTGACTTGAAGGACATGCTGTCTGGAGGGGATCTCTCTAAATCCTGGCTGTGCCACATTGGGGAGGTACTGCAGGGGAACTGTCCTGCAACTGTCTGTAATGTACCAGCCCTGTGGATAAACAGAGGTTTTCACTCTCCATCTCACTCCCCTTTCATGAACATTAATTCTTTCTACAGTTAAATAATCCTGCCATCTTCCAATACTAGTATGATTCTGGCAGACCAGGTGCCAGCTCATGACAAAGCCTCTAGGTCTCACTGAACATTGACAATGCATAGCTGGAAACCAGTCTGGCTCACCTGTGTGTTAGTATTGTTAAAACGGGGTTTAGATTTATAGAGATGTGTTTAGCGTTTGGACTTTATGAAATGCTTGTGAGTTACTGCATGTATTAATCTCACTTAGAATATCTGTATCCCATGTTATAGGGTAATAGTTAAGTGTTTGCTTTGTAGCTATAAAAGTGTTTACTATGAAACTGGAAACCTACCTCCACACCCCCAGCCCGGTCAGGAGAGAAGCATTACCAAGTTGAAATGGCACTGGAATGGGTTACCTAGGGAGGTGGTGGAATCTCCTTCCTTAGAGGTTTTTAAGGCCCGGCTTGACAAAGCCCTGGCTGGGATGATTTAGTTGGGAATTGGTCCTGCTTTGAGCAGGGGGTTGGACTAGATGTCCTCCTGAGGTCCCTTCCAACCCTGATATTCTATGATTCTGTGAAATACTAGTTTACCACAAGAGGAATCATCTGCTGACCAACAAAAGAAGGCCCATAGACACCAGACGAATGATTGTGGAATATCTGTGGATAAAAGACTTTGTTGATTGATTGCTTCCCCCCCCCTCCCCCCCCCCCCCCCGCTTCCTGCACCCATGAAGAGGGGAAGTGCACAAACCCTTCTCCCATCACCGTTTGAACTCTAAGGGAAGGGAATAAAAAGTCCCTGACCAGAAGGAACTGAATCACTATACTGCTTGGTATTTGGAGAGGGCAATATTACTAAGCATAAGCAAGAAATCCCAAAGCTGCTTAGCTTGGGTTAGCCCTAAAGGACATCTAGAGTTTGCATATTACAGCAGATTCTATTACCTTTTGAAACCTGAGACTGTAACTCATTTGTATGTGTAGGTTTCCCTTCTTTAACCTTGTAAATAATGCTTACTTCTTCTTTCTAGTTAATAAATCTTTAGTTGGTTTATTACAGGATTGGCTACAGGCATTGTCTTTGGTGAGAGATTTAAGGTCCAACTGACCTGGGGTAATTGACTGGTCCTTTGGGACTGGGATTAACCCGAATACTCGTGTGATTTTTGGTGTAAGGGACCATCTATCACAAAGGTAAGTTTGCCTAGGTGGCAAGATAGACCAGATTGTCCAAGGGGACTGTCTGTGACACGATGCTATAGTATCGAGTGTGAACTCCTCAAGGCTGTTATAGTACTTGAGGAGTTCACACTCGATACTTGGTTGGTGAAATCTAATTCTAGAACACAACCAGTTGGGGGTTCGTGCTCTGGTTTGCAACAGTCTGCCCTGAAGTTGGCACCCACATTTATGAGCCACTCCTGACAGCTTGACTACTAAAGCCTACTATCTTCCGTGAAACGTAGGAATGCTACTGAATCACTTTGACTGGGTGCACGGTTGCACTCGTTTCCACAGTACACACAGTGCACACGCTCAGCAAGAGTGCTTTCAATTGTCATTTTCTTCAGTGGATGCAAAATAGTCACCTCATGGTCTCCATCCATGAAACACAGGCCTTGTGAGAATCAGTCAGTCAATGTCTGCGTCATACTTTGATGTTCTCAAATGGAAGGTGCTCTAAGTGCAAAGAATTGTTTTTACACTGTATTTCTCAGTACAGTTAATATACTATCACAGAGTTGTTATTTGAGCATGCCCTGGATGTTAATAAGAACAAGAATATTGTTGCATGTAGGCACTAAATGTTATCATAAGAGCAGTTTATAAACATTAAATAATACAGGCAAGTCGCATTGTACGTGCATTTAACTAATGCGAATTCAACTGTATGCGCTCGAGAAAGAAAAAAAAGAAAAATAACGATTTCGCCCACCATTCCACTCAATGAGCGTATGCCCTGGAGTGAGCATGAGATGGGAGATGTGAATCTGCTGTTCCCTCAGTCGGTCTCAGTTCCTGCATGTCTCTCGCGGTGGTGGAGTACAGGAGTCGACGGGTGAGTGCTCTGGGGTCGATTTATCGTGTCTAGACTAGACACGCTAAATCGATCCCTGCTGGATCGATCGCTGCCCGCCGATCCGGTGGGCAGCATAGACATACCCATAGTGTGAGCATCTTGCCGCGCTGAGTGTGATTCTAGTGCAGGGGTTGGCAACCTTTGAGAAGCGGCATGCCAAGTCTTCATTAATTTAAGGTTTGGCGTGCCAATAATACATTTTACATTTACAGGGGCCGGCAGCCGGAACCCCAGACTGGCAGCGGGCTGAGCGGCGCCAGCAGCCGGGACCGCTCAGCCCGTTGCCAGTCTGGGGTTCCGGCCGCTGGACCCTGCCAGGTGGGATCCCGGCCGCTGACCCACTCAGCCCGCTGCCTGCCCGGGGTTCTGTCCATCCAGACCGGAAGCGGGCTGAGGGTTCCTTCTGCCAGCCCCTGCCAGCTGGGGTACCGGCCGCCGGCCCGCTCAGCCCACCGCCTGCCCAGGGTTCTATCCATCCAGGCCGGCAGCAGGCGGAGTGGGGCCGGCAGCCTCCAGGACCCCGACTGGCAGCAGAGTGCTGCCAAAAATCAGCTTGCGTGCCACCTTTGGCACACGTGCCGCAGATTGCCAACCCCTGCTGTACAGGGTTGTACAGTATACACAAAACCATGTACAGTATACTGTACTATACTTAATGGGCGATTTAAGGGATTTTCAAGGGTAATTTTGATTATACACGATTTTTGCCTTATGCACGGACTTTGGAACCTAACCCCCGCGTAAGATGCAACTCGCCTGTACTCACCTCATTCCCGTGAGATAGAAAAGTATGGATTAGTTCCATTGTACAGTTGAGGAAATGGAGGCACAGAGGTTAAGGCTAGGTTTTTCAAAGGGGCTAAAGAGAAATAGGTACTTAGTCTCATTGAATGGTAGGATATATTACACCCTAATCTGGAATGGTAAAGCATATTAATATAGTATATTATGGTCCTAATCTGTTTGCAGTTCTCAAATACAAACATTGCATTACAAAATTTTAGCAACATACATCCAAGAATCATCAGCAACATCCTAGGCTGCTCAGACAAATGGGAGGTAGGGGTCAGTCTAGCACAAAGCTTCTGGAAAGTTGGCTAGCTGTAGCCCTATAATGGTACTGTTGTAAAGAATGCTAGGCAAATTAGCACTTCTTAACTATCATTTCTCAACTCCAAAAAACATGGATTATATCCACTCCAATCCAGAGTTAAGATGTTTTCTTCCTTTTATTGATAACTCACATGGGGTAGTCCAGTCAGATTCAGTGGGACTCCTCACATAGTGTTTGCGTGTCTCTGCCCATCAATTATTGCCACTTTGACACTATATTTTACACTTTACTGATATATGTTAAGACGACAATGACATAACTGAAGACAAAAATGTCGTTTACAACACTTCATAAAAACACATGACAGTTTTCTTCAAGCCAAGGTGTAAGACACAAAAATGAAGCCAGAATGAAGGAGTTAGTCACAAGTCAGCAAGACTTGCTAGGTCTGCAACCAAAGATTGCCCTTGAGAAACCAGAATCACTCCTGTGTGAGTGGCATACATTAGGGATCCAATTATTCCTTCAGATAGAAAAACTCAATATTTCCATCCCCAAATGTTCAAAACTCGTGAGTCAGGCTCACCAAAAATCATGAGATTGGCTTTAAAATCATGAGATTATGTAAAGATAATAGATTTGGTGGTTTTTTTATTTGCCTTCTGCTTTTTGAGCCTTTAGGGTGCACAAGGGGTGGAGGGTCGTCACATTTTGAAACTTTCTCCATAGTCACAAAGGCTAGAAACTTACTTTTTTCTTTAAGAATGAAGGCTGAAATCATCACACATCCACTTGACTCCAGGAGCTGGGGCTTTAAAGAAAACAATAATTATCATGAGACTCATAACAAAACCAGCAGAGTTGGCAACACTGAAAACCTTATAATTAAAATAAGTCCAATGGCTCTCATTCGTGTTGCCTACGAACTCCACACAAATATGAATGGATAGGAAAGAATTATTAACCCAACTTTATAGATGGGAAACCAAGGCACAGAGATTAAAAGACTTGCCCAAGGTCAAAAGAAGTCACTGATGCAGTCCAGAATTGAACCCAGCTCGCCTGTGTCCCAGTCTATTGCCTTAACCACTGCCCTATAATCAGCAGTCCCAATGCTTTTAATGACCGTTTGTGAGAGAGTTAAGTAGGCCTCTTATTTCTGCCTGACAATAAAATCATTTCCCCTTCCCTCCAGTCTCCCCCAGCCCATAGCACTTGCTTTTAACCATAGGAACAGCGATTCTGTGTGGCTTCTGTATGTACCTAATGCACTGGGTCTGTTTTGTGTTTAAATAGCTGTGAAAAGCACTGTGTGTGTTTTACCCAGAGATATATTACACTTGATTAGGCGGTGCGCTGGAGCGCGAATGCTACAACAGGAGACGGACGTGCTTAACTAGTGGTTTCAGCCTGTGCTCCAGCATCAGGAGGTCAAGGGAAAAATAACTGTATCTGACTGATGTGTCAAGACACTCAATTGGAGCATTTATAAACCCACAGAACTAGTTGCTTCAGATGGCGTAGCAGATTTATTTTCCTCAGTTTAACTCCCTCAAAATAACGTGGCAGTTGGCAGGGCCTTGTTTACTTTATGCTCCTTCCAAAGGGCAGAGGGACCTGAATCTTCCAGATGAATGTCTGTGGGTAACTTAGCAAAAGAATTGTTTCTAAATCTGGCTGTTGTCTTTCACCAACACAATGTTTGGGGAAGTGAAGCAGTTCTGAGCTATCTGTACATTTGCCTTATGGTAGATCATAAAGCAACATATTTTGACTTCAATTGCAGAATATTTAGCAAATATGATAGAGAAATCCAACATTCCTCTTTTTTAATTCTTGAATTATGGGGTGTGTCTTAGTCATAAGAACAACAGTTATTTTATGGGCAATCCTGTTTTAAAAAAAAGTTATAATCTTTCTATCGGATAGGTTATTTAAAATTTTTTAAAAATGCTATAGAATTTTGTATGTATGCCCCTGCTATGATAGTCCATGAGAGAATTTTAAAAAAACCTATAGAAAGGATCTTCTTCACTGCCAAATTCTATAGTGTTACTACAGAAGCCTATTGAATTTGGGGTTGTATTTTATTTTCAGGTATAGCTAAATTATGTTCACACCCTTTAACCTCCATTGATTTCAATATGGTTATGCCTGGATTGCCCTGATGCAAGTATGATCAGATTTAGACCCCATCTTTTAATAGGCACACTAGTCTAGCTGTATCACTTGTACAAGGAACGGGTTTTGATTTCTTATTGCCACAACATTCATGAATGTGCCTCCAAATCCAAACTTGTTAAATTTCATCCAAATCTAAACTGGTCATCTGATACCCAGCTCAGCTCTAGCGCCAGCCCTGCCCATCTCAGTTGGGGTTACAAGACATGTAACAATGGCGAATCCCTCCCTGTATGCTACTGCTACGTTAAGGCTTTTGTACAAATAGTAAGACTTAGATGCTTACCAGCAACCACCACAGATCACAAAAAAGGGGGCGGAGGGTGTATCTGATATGCCTACTGGCAAATGCCCACAAAATTAATATTTCAAGGAAGCGCCTTGTGATAGTGACATTGTTTTCCTCTCTTCTGTTCAGCACCAAGCACATTATCGGCTCTTTAAAGAACAGAACAGCGGAACTGCCATGCTTCGCAGTAGCTACCATCTACCTACCAGTTTGTTTTAAACCTGTACTACTCCATTAACTTCACATGAGAGGCAGATACTAGTGATTTCCAGGGTTGCCAACCCTTCAGGATTGTCCTGGAGTCTCCAGGAATTAAAGATTAATCTTTAATTGAAGATTATATCCTGTGATGAAACCTCCAGGAATATGTCCCACCACTGGCAAACCTATTTACACCAGAGTGAGAAAAGTCATAATCAGGCACTGTGAGAGGTTTCTGAAGGTAGCCTCAAATAAAATACATTATGGTAAAACAGAGCTGGGGTCCCAAAGGAAGAGAAATAACTTCCCTGTGTC